>NW_007739018.1:1417-21944 GCF_000696425.1 Galeopterus variegatus | reverse complement strand
TACGTACCTTAAATTCTACTTCCTGGACCATTCTCACTCTTCTCCGCTTAAAACTTGATCCGTATCTGGAACCACAGCCATGTGTCATCCAAGTTCTTCTAAATATTTTATTTATTCAACATGTATCACTGTGGGCACACCATGTATGTAGATAAGTTCCCCATCCCTGGGTGGCTACAGCCTGGTTGAGAAGATAACACACAGATGTGAAACACTGAATAAATAATACAGCAGGTCAGTGTATGTTTAGGTACTCCACAGGCAAAAATTGTTGAAAAAATTCACTTCTGAAAACTCTTAACATAGTCTTCAAAGCTTGATGTGTGCTAGTTGTTCAATTTCCATTGTTATTTACAAAAGCGAAGCTTTGAATTGAGAAAAAAAAAAATGTACCATCTACCTACCCACGTAATAATGCTGCTTTTATTGCCAAGCATATCAACCACTGGCTTGTCCTTTTAACTAACCGAAGCACTTTTCCCATTTGAGTGTGTCTGTGTCTACAAAAGGCCTTTTTCCTGGTTGTTCATTTTAGTATTTCTGCCCTCTACCTCTGCCTTTGCTGGACTTGGGCTTTCTATCTGTAAGCATGGCCTGCTTGTTAAATGGCTTGACTTCTAGGTACCTCATGTTCAGGCTGCACCTGATGCCCCTCCTTTTCCAGTACTTATCCAATCAATCCTTTTATCAGTTAACTGTGTAATCAATATTTATAGGCTTAATAAATGGTTGTTTGATAAATGATCAATTAAATGGATAAATGTGTAACCGGGTAGTTGGTTGATGACCCATAGGAAGGAGCAGTGGTTGATAAAGTGTGATAATATGAAGTTTGAAGCTGGGGGGAAGGAGAATGATTTCCATTCAGACTCTAGAAGTAGCGGTGGGTGCCAATGGCGATGCAGCAGCTGGAGGCTGAACTTTCTTATCCAGAGCCTGTGGAGGTAAACATTAATGTTCTCACGGGTGATCTTTAAATTAATTTTTAGCACTTATATTTTTTGAATCCTAAAATTATAGTGAAAGTCAACAAGTAGATACAAATAAAGGCATAACGTTTTGTATTTACACCAGTTTTTCCAAAACACATTTAATTTATTGGACCCATATGAGAAAAAGGAGCTATCGAGTAATCTGGGTTAGTAGTTTTTCTTCAAAATTAAAGGGTAATGTTATTCAGGGAAAAATGGCTGTTTACATTTTTATCTATATAGAACTATTTCTTTATAATAATGGGAGGTCCCACACAGATTGTGAGAAAATGAAGTTCATCCGTGGTGCACTTATGTACTTCAAGCATCTTTTCTTTTATCCTCATCTTTGTTTTTGCAGTCTAACACACAAAGAAATGAAGATACCATTATGGCACAAGTGAATCAGGGTAATATTGAGGTACTAGTGACCTTCTCAAATACATTTATGTCAAGTGGTTTTTGTCCTCTTGTGATGTTAGTCCTCTACACAGGAATATTCCATTCACAGGTTTGGGGAGCCAATTCTGTGTTACCCAATCAGCCTTATGACCATCATAAAAATTTTGCATTTGCTTATTAGACCCTTAAGACTGCCTCAGCAATGATTTCATTTCTGAGATGCTTTAAAAATGACATCCATTTCTCATGTTTTATGGACATCTGTTAGTGTGGCATTCAGTGTGCTTTAAGCACATGACTTATCTGCACACAAACCTGAGCTGACAGGGAGAAGCCTGCAGCTCTGCAATAAATGACAGACTTAATCAGTGAGACATAGAGCCTAGAGCAGTGTCTTGAACAAAGTCTACCTTACAAAGCTCAGAGAACACCATTAGAAAATTTTCAGTGATGATTTTCAAATATTATCAGCACAATGGTGAGAAATTATCCTTTTCTCTCCATAGACTGTCTCAAAATAACTTGATTGATAAGTCCAGGATTTTAGTTTCTTAGCCAATAAGTATAGGAAGATGCAGAAGTAAGCAGGGCTATGTAGGGAATTGCAAGAAGAGTTTGCTGGCTGAAGGTCCATAGATGCAAGTTTTGTAGCAGCCTTAGAAGCATAATTGATCTAATAAGTTGGAATGGTATTTTCAAAGCTAAATTATTTCATTGTAATTTAGACAGACTATGTTTTGGGTGAACCTTTTCTACATAGCCACAGAAATGTCCTCTCGTGAAATGAATTAGTAGTTGTGTTGAACATTAGTAAATGTACAGTGTTTCACTACTTTGAGTTCTATAGTTACAGGTGTTATGCTACAAATATGAGTTATATGGCAGATGGATATTTCACTGATGGCAAATTTTCAACATTTAAGGCTAGATTTGATATTTTACTTATGAAGGCCATCTGTAGCCATATGTGATAAATTTGTCAAGTGGTCAATTTCTGCTAATTCTGTTTTAGGTCAAAAGAAAGATCAAAGGAAGAATGGACAGAAGGAAAGGAAGAAAGATCATGTGACTATGAAATAAGAACAATTTTACTCACTTGTATTGAAAATTTTCTCTTTAGTTCCAAATGGCAGTAGCATTGGTTTAATGATGCAGCAAACATTCTAATACACATGTTCCAGTCCCAAATAGGTTTTATTGATCTGCACTCAGATTTCATGCTTATGAGTTACTTAATTTTAATCATCACTTTTTAATCATTACTTCTATGATAAAAGCCACACTGTAATAGGTGTACTATTTGTATCATTGATAATCAAAGTTCTGTTTGATTTTTTCGTGTATAAAAATGAGAATTAAAATAAAATAACAAATCAAATAATTAGAAAGTACAGATTAGATAGAATTTTTTCTATGGCTCTCAAAAGACAGCTACAGTTTATGAGATCATTTTTTAGGATCAACAGATACCATTTCTGAAAATATGAGTGTAGAGTTAAAAATTATTTTTCTAATCTTAAAGTTAAGGCCATCTTTTTTCATAAATATATTGGACATCCTTTGACCCAAGTAGTGTCAGCTCTATATTTTGTCTCTCTTTCTGCTGTTTTGTTTTCTTTCAAACTTCTTTCCCACCACATCAGAGTACCACCAGTGAGAAAGACTCAAAATAGCTTTCCCATTTTAAGGGGGGGAAACAAAACAAAAAAACCCCTGGGAGCTGATTGAATGGCTGCTTAGTGATGGGCTGTCAGAGTCCAGCCCATGGAAGAGAAGAATGTGGTAGCAAAAGTGGCACCACATAAATGATTATTGGTGAAAAAAATGTCACACATCATGTAGCTCTGTCTGTTAATTTATTGTGATACACTTGAAAATAATGGACTCTGTCAGCCTTATTAATTATCTATGCTTGTTCTAGAAGTCAGGATCAGGAAATGCCTCTAACTACTTGATTTAATGGACTATTTTAGGGCTTCACATCCAAGTCTCTGAGTGAGCAATTGCATTCCCAATGGCAAGCTTATTGGTAGTTGACAATGTTGTGTTGCGCTGAACTGAACTAACAGACTAGCCATATTGGCTGCAAGATGATGGAATAATTGATCTTTCTGTAATGAATTTCTTTGGCCTGGTAGGATAAATTTCTTAGTTAATGAAACCATTTTGATGCCTGGGGCAGTTCTCTATCTCACATTGTTTCTGTTTGTCCATTATAGCTTAAATATACTACATTTAGGTTAATGGTGGAAGCAATTTGTCCGCTATAACTATTCACATGTGCTTCTTTGGTGTAGTCTTTATATGGCCCTTGGAAAGCAAGAAGACGATTTAGCCAGATAGTGCTCCAACAATGGGAACTATTAGTGCCTGAGAACTTACTAATGGGACGTTTTGAGAGAGAGGTGTTTGTGAATGAGATACTTTGCAGAGAGACCTGGCTGTTGAGGGACATTACTTCTTTCTTTCTTCAAGCAAGCCGATCCATTTTAGAGTGTGAGTGTGTGTGAGTATAGTCATATTTACACTGTGAACTAAAGAGCAGAGAACATTGTCTCTTTCTTCCTAACTTTCTTGGATCTTGGCACTATGTTAAGCAGCCAGTGACTGTAATACGTGTTTATGAGGGGGTAGATGTTCTAGTGCGAATGCATGCAGTTTGGGGTGAGAAGCCTGGGTTTCAGTTTTCTTTCATGCTTGCTATCTGTGTGACCTTCAGTAAGTAACTCATTCTCTCTGAATCTCAGTTTATCACCTCGGAAGAATTATAAAAATATCTTTTCTACTTATGCCATTCAAATTTGCTTGAAGATCACATTAGATTATAAGATTAGTGATAAAATGCTTTATAGATGTTCAATGGTTTTATCCCTTTATTTTTATTGTTATTAATTAAATAAACTTTAAGATATAATCTAGCCCTGTAGATTTCTGATACTATGATGATTCTTCTTACAAAGTTCAGGAGAGCATTTTATTCCTAACATTTTCTATGTATCCTCATGTGTACGTAGTACCCAAGGAATATAATCTTTTAAAATCGTACTGGAAAGAAAAATCATTATTATGAAGGAATGAAAGTGGGCACTTGAGGTTAAATACCTAGGTCCACAAGCCATATAAGAGTTATGAAACAATCTAATTAAATGAAGACTGCTATTTATATAGACTCTTTCCATTGTAACTAGATTGATAACCAGGTTTAGATAAGCCATTTCAATGCAGGTTCACCTACACGGAAGAATTAGTAAATTAACAGACGTCAATGATGCTTTTTCCTTTACTTTTTTTTTTTTTTTTGGCAGCTGGCCTGCACAGAGATCCAAACTCTTGACTTTGGTGTTATTAACAACCATGCTCTAACCAACTGAGCAACTGGTCAGCTCCCTTCCTTTACTTTTTGACAGTGAAAGCTAATTGTTCAGCTTCTTATGGGACATTAGATAAGCTACTTAATCCACTCAAACTTTGGTTTTATCACATAAAGTGAGGGAGTAACATTGAATGATCTCTAAGGCCCTTTTTGGCCCCCAAAAGATTTGGCGCTCTGATTTTGTGTCTTTGAGTATTTCATAAGCCCTTGATACTGTGCTTTTCACACCAGGAAAAGAATCACATTAAGCTATCTAAAATGACTTTTACATTAACCAATTCGCTTCCTTTATAGCTCTTACCATAGCCTCTAATTATTTCGTTTATCTGTTTATTTTTCTGTTTAGGGTTTGCCTTTCTATGCTTGATCACAGAAAAGTGGCCAGTGCCTAGAACAGTGAGTACCTGGAACAGTGAGTGCCTGGTACAAAATGGGGATCCAATAAGTATTTGATGCGTGAATGAATGAATGATGAATGATTTCAGCTGTGTCTCCAGAGTGCTGCCTCTTTATTCTTCAAAATAACCTAACTTTGAGTTCAGTAGGATGGAGTAGTGGTTAAATCTACCATTTCTGTAAAAGTATCAGTAAAGATGAAACATTTTGCTTCCTGTGTATGAGAACCATCTATTTTTGTTTATTTATAGGCCTATTACTTTAGCTAAGCAAGAGTAGGATTTTCATGAGTAAATTTTTTATGTGCTTGTTTTTTTATAACACTAAATTTGATTAGCCATTTTGCTCCTAAAATTTATGACTGACTGTCATACTTGAATGCATAGTAACGTCTAGGTTCATTTTTAGATCATGTAAATAGATTTACCTGTTATTGGCATGCATTTTCATATCCGAGAAGAATATCACCATTAAGTGTAAATTGTAAAAAAAAAAAAAATGTAAATTATAATTTTTAGAATTTATTGTTACAAGCGAAGTATCTTGAAATTTCCTACTGAGATATTAGAATATTCCCTGTTCTTCCAACTTCACTTATGTGGTTTCCCATGACATGAAAATGTTTAAAAATCATGTCATTTCTCCTTCATGAACTGACTGAATTACTTCTTGCTTCAACATATATTCTAGTTAAGGTTAGTCTGTGTGCTATTTTCTCAGCTTTAAATTTGTTGGAAAGGTAGACCTTTCTTTGTAAGACATTACACAGTGGGCATCACCAGTTTATCCTCTCTCCCAGTGAAGTGAATCTTTTCAAATTATATATTAAAAAAATCGGATTTATTTGAAATACAGAATCATGAAAATTAGTGACAGTAGAGCTTGTTATTCCCTATTATGGAGCTCTCTAATAACAGTTTTTTGAAAAATTAAAGGGGGATTATCTTTCAATTTCCTTCTTGTTTATATACGACATGAAATAGTTTTTCTGACAATGTTAATTTCATCTGTGAACTAACAGTTTATTCACTGAAAAGCTGTCAAGTCATAGTGGAGTGACAGTCTGTTGGAGGCAAACCTTTGCAGCCTTCTATTATAATTGCCGCCCAGTGGACCTCGGAACCATTCCTAACAGTAAAGCTAAGCCCATGTGTGTTTCAAATCACACTTTAGGTGACAAATTAGCCAGGAGGTAAAAGCAAACCCAGCGAAACACTAAGGAACACAGGTTTTGGTGACATGGTGGGGAAGACAGGACAGAAAATAATTTGCTTCTGCTTGCCTGTAAGACATTTGTTGTGCCTTGACCATGGGCAAAATCACTGCTCAGTATATTTTCCTGTGTAGCAAGAGTTGAACAAGAGACTTTCATCATGAACTTCTTCCCCTATCACACGGATATGTATGTATACATATTTTTGTGATACTTCTATTTTGACAGTTCTTGAACTGCAATTCATTGCATATTAATTGAGTAAAACTGGTTTTGAATTATCTTTATAAAGGTGCAAATTATGATTTCAAAGTGACCTGATAGAGGTGCAAATGAACGTTAGCACAACATTTCTAAAATGAAATTATTTTAAATATATGCATATAGATATGAATTCAGTTAGTCTAATTCATTTTTTGGTTGGGGGTTTACTGCCTTAAAATAGGAAATAAATGTGTGAATTCTATCAAGGGTGTGAAATTCTCCATTTGTACAGACTGGAAACTTGGTAATAATTGTAAAGATAGCAATAGCAGAAATTATACAAAAGTTTAGCAATATTTTAGTTTTAAATGCAAGTATTTCAGGGAAAGAGTTTAGAATCTGGAAAGATTTTCTTGCTGTCTTTGCTATTAGAAAGTTAGGGATTTCCAAACAGCCTACCAAAGCTAATTTTCTTATAATTTTAAAACAGAAAATTGCATTGACTAATCTTTTGTATTTGTAAAGCTGTTTATTCAATGTGTGCTGAATCTGATAAACCCATGAGCCCCAACTTAACCCAGCCTAAGAGAAACTTGACCTTTTCTCTCTTCTGATATCAATGGACAATGGGCCCCAGCTGCAGGGAGCATTAGAGATGCTTGCCCAATCTCTAGGCCAGCTGGAAGGCCAGCTCCCCTGCTTTTCAGCCAAATAGACACTTGGCACTGAGTTACCCTAGGGCAGAGGTTTAACATGGTTTGAATGAAGCTTGGATTTTGAAGTATCTATCCCTTTAAGTTGATGTCACTGGGAGTCCAAGACCCTTCTTTCATTAACTGGCCTCTCACATAGATGGCAATGATGACAGAAAATAGCCAACCACTAAAACAGTTGGTTGTTTTTTATTATTTGTAATTTTGTCTATTTGCATGAGAGCCTGGCAGCATATGGCCTGATGAATTAAAAAAAAAACAAAACCCTGTAAACTCTCATCAACTGGCCAGAGCCTCTAGCTCATGGCATTAACAGGGGCCAGTGCTGCTCCACCTGCCACTTGTCTGGAAGGTGGGGGCATAAACTGATGACCTACTAGGTTTCCACAGCCAAAGAGTGCTCAGCTAAAGCCATGATTTAATTCCTAACAGTACTGTCAGAAATGGCTAGAAGTGGCAACACCCACTGTTTCGATAGTAAATCTGGTTGGCAAGCTACCTGCTCTCTGCCCTACCTAATATTCTATGCTAATTATGCCCTATCAAGCCAGCAGGAAAAGTGAGGGAGCAGAAGTGCTTCTCATCCAGTGCATACAGGTCGGTTTTGAGTAGAAATACACAAGGATGTGCACTCACATTATGATTCCGTGCTAAATGTGAATAGCAGTAAACCTGTGAAACAAACATCTTTGCAATGCCTCTGTCCACTTAATTATACACTTAATTTTTTCAAAGTCAAGTGTTTATATGGTTCTTAGATTTTTGTATTTCCAAGTTAGCCATTTTCTTTAACCATATATTTGGGAAAAGGGAATTTATTTCAGTTTATGATTTCTTTTGAGAACTGAACTTTTATTTGCCTGAAACAAACAAAAAAATTGCAATTATTTGGGTTAATATTTTATAATTAAGCCTAATCACAAACCTTTTTTCTCTTTGTAATTTTGTGTATTTGACTTATGATTAAATATATCAACAAACCATACAAACACACAAACAGAAACGATGTACAGACTTTCACTAATTAAATAGATTGGTATAAAAGTCAAAAATAGGGGCTGGCCAGTTAGCTAAGTTGGTTAGAACACAGCCTTATAACGCCAACGTCAAGTGTTCCGAGACCCATACTGGCAACCACCAAAAAAAAAAAAAAAAGTCAAAAATAAATCATTTTAAAATTCAAAGCCAGAATACTAGCCCATATTGAACTAGCTTAGAAATGGTTTCTTTTCCTGCATTTTAAGATTGCTAAACGCCATTTGTCCTAAGGACATGTAGTCAGAATTGTCAGTGATCTAAGAATGGAGGAAATAATTTTGGAGTAAAAGCATGACCTTATCAAGTGAGAGTTTTTTTGATAAGCCACAGCAGACACATCTAGCATTATGAAATTAGGTAGAGATACAAGAGTCTACAATACAAAAAAACACAAATGCTTGCTAAATGCCAGGCATTGCTATCTCACTAAATCCTAAAAATAACTCTATGAGGTAGGTAGGGGGGATATTAGAAATGTTTAACAACCAGTGGGACAAGGACATTGACCAATCAGAATGTCAACACTCTAGCAGAATCCTAGATGCCTCCCTACTTGGTGAGTCATTCACCCTTTGGTTTCCAAATTTGGGGAGATCCAGAATATTCTGGCATAGAATGGGACATGGGGACTGGTGGGTTTTGGGCAGCAGCTATTTACCAGTGTATGGAAGTGCTTCACTCTTTATTAACCAGTATGACATAATCTCTGTGCAGTGGTTGAATATCAGTCCCAGAGGCAGGAATTATTTTACACATGAAGACATTGTGGCTTAGAGTGGCTAATTAACTTCAAAAATTCACACATTTTTTTCAATTTCTGTGAAGAATGTCATTGATATTTTGATGGGAATTGCATTGAATCTGTAGGTCACATTGGGAAGTATGGACATTTTCACAATGTTAATTCTTCCAATCCATGACCATGGAATGTCTTTCCATCTTTTTGTGTCTTCTTTCTTTCTTTCTTTTTTTTGTTTTGCAGCTGGCATGGGGATCTGAACCCATTGACATGATGTTGGTGTTATAAGGCTGTGCTCTAACGAACTGAGCAAACCAGCCAGCCCACCTCTTTAATTTATTTCAGCAATGATTTGTAGTTCTTGTGGCAGAGAACTTTCACCTCCTCATTTAAATTTATTTGTAGATATTTTATTTTTTTGGTAGCTATTGTAAATGGACTTGCTTTCTTGATTTCTTCTTCTGCTAGTTCATTCTTGGAGTATAAAAATGCTAGTGACTTTTAGATATTGATTTTGTATCCTACAACTTTACTGAATTTGTTTATCACCTCCAAGAATTTTTTGTTAGAGTATTTAGGGTTTTTTTATATGTAGGATCATGTCCTCTGCAAACAGGGACAATTTGACTTTGTCTTTTCCATTTTGGAAGCCCTTAATTTTTTTCTCTTGCCTGATTTATCTGGCTAGTACTTCCAATACTATGTTAAGTATGAGTGGTGAAAGTGAGCATCCTTGTCTTATTCCTATTCTTAAAGGAAAAACTTTTAGCTTTTCTCTATTCAAAATGATATTGGCAGTGAGTTTTCATATGTGGCTTTTATGGTGTCGTGAGATTTTCCTTCCTCCACCTAATTTGTGGAGAGTCTTTAACATGGAGAGATGTTGACTTTTGTCAAGGTTTTTTTACTGCATCTAATGAGATAATCATGTGGTTTTTGTCCTTTACTTTGTTGATGTGGTGTGTCACATTTATTGATTTGCTTATCTTGAACTATCCTTGCATCCCTGGGATGAATCACACTTGCTCATGATGTATAATCTTTTGATGAACTTCTGTATTCTGTTTGCCAATATTTTGTTGAGGATTTTTATGTCTATCTCCAATAAGGATATTGGCCTGTAGTTTTCTTTTTTTGTTTTATCTTTGGCTTTGGTATCAGGGTGATGCTTGCCTCATAGAATGAGTGTGTGAGAATGGCCTCTATTTCAGATTTTGGGGCTAGTTTGATAAAGATTGCTATTAATTCTTCTTTAAAAGTTTGGTAGAATTTAGTAGTGAAGCCATCTGGTCCCGGGCTTTTCTTTGTTGGGAGACTGCTGATTACTGCTTCAATCTCATTGCTGGTTATTGACCTGTTCAGGTTTTCTATTTCTTTTTGGTAGAATTTAGTAGTGAAGCCATCTGGTCCCGGGCTTTTCTTTGTTGGGAGACTGCTGACTACTGCTTCAATCTCATTGCTGGTTATTGACCTGTTCAGGTTTTCTATTTCTTCTTGGTTAGTCTTGGTAGTTTGTATATGTCCAGAAATTTATCCATTTCCTCCACATTTTCAAATTTGTTTGCATACAGTTGTTCATAATAGTCTCTAATAATTTTTTGTATTTTTGTAGTATCAGTTGTAATGTCCCCTTTTTCATTTCTGATTTTTGTTATTTAGGTCTTTCCTCTCTTTTTTTAAATTAGTCTAGCTAATGGTTTGTCTCTTTTATTTGTCCTCTCAAAAAACCAACTTTTTGTTCCATTGATCTTTTGTATCATTTTTTGGGTCTCTATTTCATTTAGTCCTGCTTTGCTCTTAATTATTTGTTTCTGTCTACTAATTTTGGGACTGGATTGTTCTTGTTTTTCTAGATCTGTGAGGATAATGTTAGGTCATTTATTTGAAGTCTTTCTATTCTTCTCATGTAAGCCTTTGTTGCAATAAACTTCCCTCTTTGTACTACTTTTGCGGTATTCCATAGGTTTGGGTATGACATGTCTTTACTTACATTAGTTTCAAGAATTTTTTTGATTTCCTGTTTAATTTCTTCTTTGACCCATAGATTGTTCAGGAACATGTTGTTTAATTGCCACATATTTGTATAGTTTCCAAAGTTTTGCTTATTATTAACTACTAGTTTTAATCTGTTGTGATCTGAAAAGATACTTGAAGTTATTTCAATTTTTAAAAATTTGTTGAGACTTGATTTGTGATCTAACATGTGGTCTATCATGGGGAATGTTTTATGTGCTGCTGAGAAGAATGTATATTCTATAGTTGTTGGATGAAATGTTCTGTAGATACCTGCCAAGTCCAGTTGGTCTAAAGTGTAGTTTAAATCCTGTGTTTCTTTGTTGATTTGTTGCTTAGATGATCTGTTCAATGTTGAGAGAGGGGTGTTGAGGTCCCCAACTTTTATTGTATTGGCCTATCTCTTTTTTTAAGTCTAATAGTGTTTGCTTTATATATCTGGATGCACTGATGTTGAGTGCATATATATTTATGATTGTTATATCCTCTTCCTGGATAAATCTTTTTGTCATTATATAATGACTTTTTTTGGCTCTTTTTATAGTTTTTGGTTTAAAGTCTATTTTATCTGATGTAAGAATAGCTATCCTGCTTGTTTTTGGTTTCCATTTACATGGTACATCTTTTTCTATCCCTTCACTATTAATCTCTGTGAGTCTTTAAAGGTGAAGTGAGTTTCTTTCAGCCAGTATGTAGTTAGGTCTAGTTTTTTAATCCATTCAGCCAGCCTATGTCTTTTGAGTGGTGAATTCAATCCATTTACATCAAGGATTGTTATTGAAAGATATTTTCTTACTTCTGGCATTTTGTAGGAAAAAAGAACAATCCTAACATTTATGTAGAACAGCAAAAGACCCTGAATAGCCAAAGCAATCCTGAGCAAAAGAAATAAAGCCAGAAGCATTACACTACCTGACTTCAAATTATACTACAAAGCTATAGTAACCAAAACAGCATGGTACTGGCATAAAAACAGACACATAAACCAATGGAATAGAATAGAGAACCCAGAAATCAATCCGTGTACTTACAGCCAACTGATCTTTGACAAAGGCACCAAGACATACACTGGGGAAAGGGCAGGGTCTTCAATAAATGGTTCTGGGAAAACTGGATATCCATGTGCAGAAGAGGACCTCTTGCCATATACCTAAATCAACTCAAAATGGGTTAAAGACTGTAATATAAGACCGAAAACCATAAAACTCCTAGAATAAAAGTTAGGGGAAATTCCTCAGGATGTAGGACTGGGAAAAGATTATGAATAAAACCTCAAACGCACAGGCAACAAAAGAAAAAATAAACAAATGGGATTGTATCAAACTAAAAAGCTTCTGCACAGCAAAGGAAACAATCAATGGGGTGAAAAAACAACCTACAGAACAGGAGAAATTATTTGCAAACTATGCATCTGACAAGGGATCAATATCAAGAATATACAAGAAACTCAAACAATTCAACAGTTAAAAAATAATAATAATAAGTCAGTTAAAAAAATGGGCAAAGAAGCCGAATACACATTTCTCAAAAGAAGACATACAAATGGCCAACAGGTATGTGAAAAAAATGCTTAACATCAATAATCATCAGGGAAATACAAATCAAAGCCCCATTGAGATATTATCTCACCCCAATTAGAATGGCTATTATCAAAAAGATAGAGAGTAACAAATGCTAGTGAGGATGTGGAGAAAGGGGGACCCTCCTATACTTTTTGTGGGACTGCAAATTAGCACAACCTTTATGGAAAACAGTATGGAGGTTTCTCAAACAACTGCAGGTAGAAGTACCATACAATCCATCAATTCCTCTGCTGTATATATACCCAAAGGAATGGAAATCATCACGTCAAAGGGAAACCTGTGCTCCCATGTTTATCACAACTCCATTTACAATAGCCAAGAATTGGAACCAACATAAATGTCCACTGACAGACAACTGGATAAGACAAATGTGGTATATATACACAATGGAATACTACTCTTCCATAAAAAAAGAATGAAATTCCACCAATTGCAGCCACATGAATGAACTTATCTGAACCCTTGGTGGGAGCGCCGCCGCGCTCCCAAGCGGCGCACTGCAGCAGTGTGCCACCGGGCCGGCCCCTAAAAACTATTTTTAAAAAACTGTGCAGTATTATTTGTTTTCAGGTGAGGTAATTTGATTTAAATTGTACTGAACTAAGTGAGTGAGTTTTACTTCAATTCAAAATAAATATAAATAACTAAAGCTTAAATTATAAATAACACATTAAGGTTTAAAATTTTTCTAAATAGAAGTGAAATTTGTGCTGAGCAATAACATGTATTAAGCGCTATGTGGTGGTTGATTTTTTTGTAATGAAATAACGAGATTTGCAAAGAAATTGCGAACTGGTGCTAATCAAGCTCGATTCCTTCTTATGGGACCAACCGAGGTAAGACCATGGATAAGACCACACTCAGTGTGTAAGTACATTCTATTTAGAAAAATAAGTTCAAGAACATTGCTGCAGACAGTCCCTAGTTTATGAACAGATTTTGATCTAAATGTTTATTTGTAATTTGGTATTCTAGAATTTTACATGCAAATTTCTACAAGTAAAACTGAAATGGCAGTAGGTATTTCCTCAGTCTGACTAGTAAAATCTATTTTACCTATAATGTACCTTAACTATAGAACTAATTATGTTTTAGGCCCTATTCTCCATGTATTATATTGTTAATGGGGGAAAAATATTGATTTCCAAGTGAATTTCCTGGAGCATTCTTGGTTTTGGACCTCAAGTCTTGCCATAAAACAAGCACACCAACCAATCAAAAACCCATAGGTTAGATCACATCCTTCTGCATTTTCTCAGGAATGAGACAGAGATTCATCAAGGAAGAGCCATAGGGATGAAGATATTTGCTTAGATTTGCAGTATGATTCTAGGAAAACTCTTTTAAAAACTGTAAATCTAAGTATTTCAAATTCCAACTATCAGTGTGGATTATAGCTCTTAGAATTTAAGAGTTGAATAGAACTTTAGATATCATTAGCTCAGCATATCTTTCTGATCTGAATAAACTGAATAACTCTTTCTCCTCCCTCTTCCTTTAATTCACAAACACAGGTTAGTGCCAAGGAATCTTTACACCTTTGCCTGGCCCATTTTACCTATTGGTATGGAAGAAGCTAGCGACATAGCAAGACTGACAGGGTATTCAAAAGCTCCATGCCAAGAAATATTTATTTTCCATTATAACCCTCCTTTCATTAAAGCATCTATTCTGTTACCAGGGTCTATTCATTGTGCAAATATTTCTTAAATTTCTCTCCTGTGTGTACAATTTTAGTTGACCAGTAAATACAGAAACAAATGTCTTTTACCCTCAGGAAGATTGTCTTCTAGGCGAGAGGGAAAGATATAAGTAAGTCAAATAGCAATTCAGGAATTTAATCAAAGGAGTGAATACCATGCTTGCAATATAAATGGTTCAGATGAGAGATACCACAACTCTCCTGTGTGTACAATTTTAGTTGACCAGTAAATACAGAAACAAATGTCTTTTACCCTCAAGAAGATTGTCTTCTAGGCGAGAGGGAAAGATATAAGTAAGTCAAATAGCAATTCAGGAATTTAATCAAAGGAGTGAATACCATGTTTGCAATATAAATGGTTCAGATGAGAGATACCACAGGCTCAGATGGAAAGACTACTATGGAGTGAAATTGAGATAGACTGACTCATGGGAGGGCAGGATCACTGAGGCTGGGACTTAAAGGGTTTGACTGAGTGTGGATGAAAATGGAACAAAAGCACAGAGCATGGGGGAGGGGGAAAGGACTCAATACCAATCAATGATTTATTGGAAAGGGTCAGTGAGAGAGAGGAAGGAGTTCAGGTTTAGTGTGTGATACCTACATTAAGTCATAATCATTCCCTAACTAGTTGGGTAGGAGCAGCAATGGCCTGATATACTAAAAATGGCCCCGGGCTTGTGGGGGAGAGAGTTGTCAGGAGACAGAGGCCCATCTCTGTTAATACCAGAAATATAACTTTGGATGAGAAGTTCAATTTTTCCAGTCTAATGTTTCTTCAGATATGAAATGAGAGGTTTGAGTTTGATGGTGTCTAAAGTCCCACCCAGCTGATAGTATCTAAGTGCTTTGATCCATTTTGATGAAAAGAGGGCGGTGAGATAGTTGCAGAACAAGGAGGGAAAAGAATACCAGGAAAGGGCTTCTATAGGGGACCAGAAGGAAGGTGGAATTATTGGCAGCATATTGGGAAGTGGTGAGCTAAATAAAGGCACCAGTGAGTCTTGAGGGGCCTTTCTGTATTTTGAAATGGTATCTGAATCTGGCCCTGAGACTTTGTTTGCTACCTTAGACCCTCTTCTGTTAAGCAACCTGTTTGCTAACCACTCTCTTCTTTTTTCCGCACTTCCTATGCTGTCATAACCACTCCACCCGCCACCATGTACACCCAAACAGCAGAAGGTAGAGTAAGAGGGAATGGTGCTCTGCTGCTGTTATTGTGGCTGTCCACGGAACCCTTGCTTTTCCCTTTTTGATTTGGACATTTTGAATTGCCGCTGATAGTGGCAACTGCAACTGTGCCTCTTTGGTCTGCGTGTCCCTGGCCAATTCTCTGATAGCTATATCCTTCAAACCTGCTCACACACACCTAGAGAAAATATTTTCAGGTATCTCCAGATATGTGTAGGACAGGAGAAAGGCAAGTTACCAACAGAGACCAAAGTGAGACCTAATGAATGCAACTCTGGGGATTGCAATGGAGAAGACTCTAATCACCAAGGAATCAGCAATAGTTACAAGCTGTAGAGCCTGGATCAGTTCCCAAAGCATTTTTTTTTTTTTGCCTGCCCAAAGCTGCCTAGATGTGGTAATTCCATCAATACCTATTTATTGAGAGCCTACTTTGTGCCAGACACTATTATAGATGCTGTAATTTTCTATTGGATCTAAGCCATTTTGATACATGAAAATAAAATGAGTATAGTTTCCTCAAAAAGAATTAGTATTTTATAATCTAATTCTGCTTCATGTGTTAGCACTTAGTTTGAACATTTACCATTGTGAAAACCTGTAATATCCATATTTTTTTCAGGCATGGGCCAAAATATTGAAAGCATCTCAATACTTTTCATTAATATTCTTTTCCAAAGCGATCAACCTTTAACAAAAACATTTCTTAAAAAGTACTACATGGATATACTTGCCATTTATTTTTTTTGTTCTGTGATAGAAATGCCTCCTGATATTTAAAATCATTTTGTTAATATATCAATCTCATCTCTTACCGGGGTCCTCTGCACTCTATCGATACAGAACTAGTTACAGTCACCAGAACAGACTATTGTTTTGTGCTTCTGGATTTTTGTATATACCACATCTCCAGTTGGGAAGGCATTTCTTTGCATGGAAAATGACCAGCAATACTCTTTACCATAGTTCAGGAATCATCTCCTTTGAGCAACTCTTTTACCCAGTTTGAATATTCACTTCCACGTATGAGGCCGAGTGTATTTTGTATACAGTCCTGTTGTTATAATTCTCACATGATATTTATAATTATTTTCTCAGTTTTCTTTTCCCAGCTAGATTTTATGAACTTATTGAGGGCAGGGACTGTGTCTTATTTGTGGTTATATCCTCAGGGCATGAAAAAGAAGATCAATATATGTTCAATAAATGGTGGAATGAATGTATGAATGAATGAATAAAGGAACAAGCAAGTGACATACACATGCATGCCTTCAACTCCTAGGAAGTTGTGCTAGTACTAGAAGAAATGCAAAGAAACATAAGATGGGATCCTTTCCTGAAGGTACTTCTAAGATGTATTATTGGGTTGCATATAATGGTTTCTGGATAATACATTTTAAAAAAAGAAGGCTTTCTTTCTCAAAAATATAGTCTGTTATAAAAGTCATCTTAAATTGGAAAAATATTTTTAAAAAGTAGAACTCCATAGTTCAAGAAAATTCAACAGTCAAAACGCTTCACTACTCCACATGTGGGCGTAGTGAAAATGTGTAGCTGCCTGACATTGCACTACTGTTGACTTCTCAGTTTGAGTATTCTGAGAATGACCTGAACTTAGCTGTGTTAAGTTGTCTGCTCCACAGGAAACCACCTCTCTAACTGCTGTTTGCTGCTTTCTCTTTAGCCAACACCCAAAGCTACTGTCAGATGTCATGGGGATGAGACTTCACAAGGTAAGTGAAAAGAAAACAGGAACAAATGCGTTTTCAAACAGAATTTGGTGAAGACATTGGCCCAAGAATGACAGGAAGCACTGCCTTTTGGGGATTTCTCTTTAGGGTATGAAAGAGACACACAGTCCTGGTTTATATGGAATCATACATGCTGTGAGGGAAATGGGACAGATCCCGGGTTCCCAAGTGCCCTACCTGAGACAGGAACAGGTTATGTTGTCTAGACGAGAGGAAATGCTTTGTTTTTTGAGGGAGGGTTATCAGAACTTTAAAAGCCAAATGATGGCTGAGAATATAACTAAAATTTTATTAACTTTGGTTTTTAGAAGGCTTTTTCCCTCTTTCTTTTTGTGTAATTCTAAAAGTCTATCTTGAAGTCCAAGATGCAAGTTAAAATTTAATTCAATTAGCAATTCCAAAAAGATATAGGCCTTATTACACAGCAGACATCCTCTGGGGTTTTTTTCCCCATCAGGAGTTTTAAACTTGGAAGAATCAATTACCATGTCTAAGGGTTTTCGCAGTCTCCTTTTGGCAAATGCAGACTGTATGGCTATTCTAAATGAGTGTTTCATAATCATACAAACATGCTACAAGTTTCAAGGTTTGAAACAGATTTTTCCTACATTGTAAATATTAGATTATTATGAGCACTTTATACCTTTTTCATAAAAGGGCAACATAGACTTGTATAGATATTTGTGATCCTCATTCCTCCAGGACTTGCCTTCCCATAGACCTTCAAGCCGTTTGTGCTTCTCCAGGCTGTTCCCACTTTCCCTTCTTCCTCCTCATAAAAGGGCAACATAGACTTGTATAGATATTTGTGATCCTCATTCCTCCAGGACTTGCCTCCCCATAGACCTTCAAGCCATTTGTGCTTCTCCAGGCTGTTCCCACTTTCCCTTCTTCCTCCCTCACAGAATGTAAGATGTCAAGTTAAGATGATGAAACCAGAAGTTTTGAGAAAAAATTAGATAATGATGATGAAACAAGCTCCTTTCTCTTTGATTTTTATCCATTTTATCTATTTTCATTGATATAAGTTTCTTTACTGTAATTATAGTTGAAAGTCAGCATTTTGGCATATTTAAAAGACTATTACCTTCCAATCTAGAAAATTCCATCTTGTGTTGATACCTGTTGGGCCTTTTAGCGATTTATTCTGTCCTAAAGCTTTGTGTTGCCATTGCCAGGTTGAAGTCCCCAGTTCTAGCCCTGGCAGCAATGATTCCAGAGGCCATTGAACCTGAGATTACACCAGAATTTCATTTCTTTCTTCAGCCTCAGATTTTTTTTTTCACTGTGAAACTGTTTTGTTTTCCACTGGTGGATCTAATATCCAGATGTCTCTGGATTTGACAGAAGTGAAAAAATAAAAAGAATATTTGCATTTGTAGAGCTTTTATACACAAATATTTTATTCTTCTAATATCTTTTCAAGTTGAGAGTAAATTTTAAAGAGAGCAAACTCAAATGTCTGACAAAGAGCTGCATTGACTGTGGATCCCGACTGCACATGTTATAGACTGCTTGGAGAAGTATGAATTGTGATAGCCTTTTTGGAAACTAATTTAGCAATTTCTGTGGATGGTGATTGAGGCATTCTCTAAAGTTTTCATCACAGCATAAACAGNAGGGAAACCTGTGCTCCCATGTTTATCACAACTCCATTTACAATAGCTGGACTATGCAACCAACCTAAATGTCCATTGATGGACAACTGGATAAGAAAACTATGGTATATATACACAGTGGAATACTACTCAGCCACAAAAAAAAAGAATGAAAGTCTGCCATTAGCAGCAACATCATGAACTTGGAGAAACTTATGTTAAGTGAAATAAATCATACATGGAGAGAGAAATACCACATGTTCTCACTCATAAGTGGAAGCTAAAGAATAAATAAGTAAATAAAGAAAGTATGAAACAAACAAACAACAATCAGAATAGTACATTGAACTTTCAAAAGGAGAGAACAGAACTGTGGTTACTAGAGGTGGGAAAAGGGGAGGAGGAAGGGGGTTAGTGAGAAATTAGTTAACGGACACAAGAATGATTACATTTTATAATGATGAATATGCTAATTATTCTAATTTGATCATTACACATTGTACACAAGTATTAATAGTCAACTCTGTACCTCACAAATATGTATAATTAATTATGTTTCAATTAAAAAAAGAGAGAAAGAAAAAAAAAGTTACTAGGAAACAGAACCAGGATTTGAATTTATATGTCTTACTCCAAAGACTGAACTTCCAATGTAGTGGATTTAATTATGTCCCCCCAAAACTCATTGAAGCTTGAATTATGTCCCCTAAGTTTTATGTATTAGAAACTTAGATCCCACTGTGACTGTTAAGATGGTGAGAAATCCTATTAAGGTAATTGAAAGATGGAGTCTTGCAGAGGTGATTGGATTGTAGGACCATGAGGTAGTGAATGGATTAAAACTGGTGGTCAGGGGCATGGTTCTGAGGGCTTTAAAAGAAGAGGAGAGTCTGTCTTTCTCTCTCTCTCTGCTCTCTCTGCTTCCACCATCTTGCAATGTGAGACCCCTGGGTCACTGTTGCCACCACCAGATGTACTTTGGACTTCCCAGCCTCAGAAACTGTAAGCAGTAAATTTTGATTTCTTCATAAATTAACCAGTCTGAGGTATTTTGTTACAAGCAACCTAAATGGACTAATACACCATGCCAATACTATAATGCTTCCTTGACATTTTACTCTGAAAGGTGAGTACAATTTTTTTTTTTTTTGCTGAGTTTTCCTCTGAGTTATAATATGGATAAAGGCATCCAACATATACTAGTGAGTCATAAAAGTTGATGGAGAGCAGAAAAAATCTGTTTCAAACTCAACTTACTCTTTGAAATTAGAGTGGTACACGTTTCTACATGTAATTGGTGGTTAGTAAGTTTGTCAAATTAAAATAAAAGCTTTATTGTTGCACTTTTATGTGAAGATACGTGTGTAGTACACATATGAGCCATTTCTTTAGGTAAGAGGCAAGTGTAGGTAAGAGCAAGATACTAAAAACTATTTTTTTTTTCGTGTCTGGCAACTGATCGCAGCCCTCCGTGTCGTGCCCGTACCGGACCGGGACCGGCAACGGGATCGCAACCCTCGGCGTCGCGCCCGCACCTCGCTCAGCCAGTGAGCGGGAACCGGTCTGTTTGTGGAATCTGAACCCTTGGTGGGAGCGCCGCCGCGCTCTCAAGCGGCGCACTGTAGCAGTGCGCCACCGGG
>NW_007739018.1:0-302 GCF_000696425.1 Galeopterus variegatus | reverse complement strand
CCTAGTTTATGAACAGATTTTGATCTAAATGTTTATTTGTAATTTGGTATTCTAGAATTTTACATGCAAATTTCTACAAGTAAAACTGAAATGGCAGTAGGTATTTCCTCAGTCTGACTAGTAAAATCTATTTTACCTATAATGTACCTTAACTATAGAACTAATTATGTTTTAGGCCCTATTCTCCATGTATTATATTGTTAATGGGGGAAAAATATTGATTTCCAAGTGAATTTCCTGGAGCATTCTTGGTTTTGGACCTCAAGTCTTGCCATAAAACAAGCACACCAACCAATCAAAAA
>NW_007739017.1:33295-39372 GCF_000696425.1 Galeopterus variegatus | reverse complement strand
TGGTATCACAGCTCACAGCTCTCAGGATCGCGCCGTTTCCTGACACGGGCGCTCCATACCCCTCGCCATTTTTTCTCCGTCAGGGCTTTGCTTATTCTGTTCTGTATCATTGGTTCTTTCTATTTCCACCTGTATACAATCTCCTCACCCTTGAAGATTCTGCCCACACACTATCTCCTCCACAAAGCTTTTCATGATCTTTTTGGAAGCAATTTTTCCCTCCTCTTAGTCTATACAAATGACTTATTAATAATTTTAGTCTATAAAAATAATTTATTAATAATGAAAAACTTTTCACATTAAAATTTTTTGGTTTGTAACATTAAGCTTTTCAACATTCAACATTCATTGAGCATCTGCTATGTAGGCTTTGTGCAGAGATACACTGCAGACACGATCCCTGTCCATGATGAGTGGCTGAGCAGGATACAAGGACTTTAATTAAGCAAGTGACATTATCCTTTGTGATTATAGGAATCTGAAGGGGAAAAAGTAAACAAGCATCAGACTATGAACTCTCATGCCCTGATAATAAAGCAAATCATCTTTCTAAACAAAACAAACTGTTGAGCCAGTGAGGATTAGGCCTCTCATTCTAGAGAGCCGGTCTTAGAAGTAAGGGCACACTAATGAGACATAAGCCCCTGATGTTGATAAAGCAGCCTCGGAGGGGATGGGCCAGTGAGGATCAGTCTATTGTTTCTGATAATAGGGGTTTGTAGGGGACAGGGGAATCTGAGAAGGTTTAGTGCTGGTCATAACTGGACCTTCTGGAGTACCCATCCTACTGATTAGACGATATGTGAAGACTCCCCTTGATTTGGGGGGTCTTGACCAGAATAAACACTTTTGGTAGGAACCCACTAGCAGACAGGCTGTGGATAGCATGGAATCACTAATATTGAATCTGTCACCAGCTGCCTCCACCACGTAGGAGAATATCAGGACAATGAAGCTTCCCTGGCTTGTGACCAAGGTGGGAGATCAGGGTAGGGAAAAAGAGGTACCAGTTCTTTCTGCTTTTTCCACTATATCAAATAATAAATTGTCCCTTTTACTGTTAAAAGCTTGAGTCCTTGTTGTAATGAGCTCCTCTGGAGTGGTTTGGGACAACTGGATTCCCCTTAATTCCTCTAGCTAATTTCAAAGTGCGACAATACCTTTCACAAAGCATTGGTCACTTTTTACTCTAGTTTTACTTATTTAAATACACTATTTATCACTTCTACTAGACCATAAGTCTCTTGGAAGAAGATCAGATTATTTTGGCACTCCTTAAAAATGCCTACTGCCATTTTTTTTTTTTTTTTTTAAAGATGACCGGTAAGGGGATCTTAACCCTTGACTTGCTGTTGTCAGCACCACGCTCAGCCAGTGAGCTTTCACAAAGCATTGGTCACTTTTTACTCTAGTTTTACTTATTTAAATACACTATTTATCACTTCTACTAGACCATAAGTCTCTTGGAAGAAGATCAGATTATTTTGGCACTCCTTAAAAATGCCTACTGCCATTTTTTTTTTTTTTTTTTAAAGATGACCGGTAAGGGGATCTTAACCCTTGACTTGCTGTTGTCAGCACCACGCTCACCCAGTGAGCAAACCGGCCACCCCTATATGGGATCCGAACCTGTGGCCCTGGTGTTATCAGCACCGCACTCTCCCGAGTGAGCCACAGGCTGGTCCCTACTGCCATTTTTTAACACAGAAAAAGCTTTGATAGCCAATGTTTTAGTCAACGAATCAATGAACAATGGCTGTACTAGTTTTCAAAGGCTGGCTTAGCAAAGTAGCAAAGTACCATTAACTGAGTGACTTAAACAAGAAATTTATTGTCTCACAGTTCTGGAGGCTGGAAGTCCAAAATGAGCGTGTTAGCTGGATCGGTTCCTTCTGAAGGCTGTGAGAGAAGAATCTATCCTAAGCATCCATCCTTCATTTGCAGATGGCAATCTTCTCTCTGTGTCTCTTTTTATCATCTTCTCTCTATGCGTATCTCTGTGTCCAAATTTCCTATTTTATAAGGCCTGGGAGGACACCAGTCATGTTGGATTAGGACCCTCTCTACTGACAACACCTTAACTTGACCACCTCTGTAAAGACCCTATCTTTAGGGTCATCTTCTGAGGTGTTGGAGATTAGAAATTTCACATATAAATTTGCAGGGGGGCGGGTCACAATTCAATCCATAACAATGAGTAAAGTCTCTAAAACTCCATATGCTCATCTTTTTTTCCCTACTTCTTCCATTTGTCAGAAATAATCTAAAGCAGCACTGTTCGATAGAACTTACTGCTATGAAGAAAATGTTTACTATCTGAGCTCTTCAATATGGTAGCCAGTAGCCACGTGGCTACTGAGTACTTGAAATGTGCTTACTATGGCTGAGAAATTGAGTTTTTAGTTTTATTTAATTTTAACATTGGTTAAGTTTAAATAGACACATATGGCTATTGGACAGCACAGTTCCAAAAATTGGGAGACTGAACTATCTTATTCATAAAAAGTAAAGAATTTATGTTTCTGTGATTTGAAATAGGTATATCCAGGGGCTGGCCGGTTAGCTTACTTGGGACAGCATGGTGCTGTTAACACCAAGGTCAAGGGTTCGGATCCCTATACTGGCCAACCACCTAAAAAATAAAAATAAAAATAAAAATAAAAGCCACATAAGTGAAATAAATGTATACTATGTGAGTTCAGATTTACATGGTTTTTAGTATCAGAGATAAATATTAGCAATCTGTACTCCTCAAAGGGATAGAAGGAGACAAGGCAGAAAGAGGAGGATGCAAAGCTACGAATCTGGAAGAGCCAGGTGGGGAAATAGGTGGAGGCAGCAGGTTGGAGGGAGGACGGGAATGCTGGCTCCATTAAGTGGCAGCAACTGGAGTCCAGTCCTGCCGAGAGCTATTCTGAGAGAGGACAGTCCCAGCACTGCTGGATCTTCTGATTTTCCACAAAATGCTAGAAATCTAGGTTTTCATGTGGAATCTCCTGATTTTTTTTAATGTTGATGACTCACTTAATATTCTTCATGTAGTTTAAATCTGATTAAAATAAACACCAACTTTTCCTATTGGCTGGGAAAAGCTTTGGGTCTCCCAGTGTGCTAACTCTGTTTAGAACCCAAAAATTCATGGAGACTTCCTTAGAAGGATTTTCCCTGATTTTATTAACTAAACATCACAGAAATCATGGAAAGCATCAAGTATTGAAAAACACCCCTGAATGATGAGTATTTTCACATATTCCAATTCACAAACAAACAAAATATGAGCATTTGAAATGAACTTACAGTCGGCCTTCTGCATCTCTGGATTCAACCAACCAGGGCTAGAAAATTTCTTTAAAATCAAAAACAATAAAAAATAATACATATGAAAAACAATACAGTATAACGACTATTTATACAGCATTTACATTGTATTAGGGATCGTAACTAATCTAGAGGTAATTTAAAGTATAGGGGAGGATGTGCGTATGTTATATGCAAATGCTACACATGTTTTAGTCAATGTTTTAGTCAACTAATACATTGAGTCAGGGACTCAAGCATCCGTTGGGGCCCTGGAACCAGTCCCCGGCAACAGATATCGAGGGCAGTTGTCTTGTGAATTGTAGATTCAGACTGCTTCCAGAAGCTTCCAAAACCTGCACCAGACTGTGATGTTCCCAGGACTGACAGATATGTCCTTGTCTTCATTCTTTTCTCATCAATTCAGTTCAGAGAACAAAAAAGAGGAGCTGCAGAAGGAAGATTGGCAATTGCCAGCTTTGCAGATGCTCAGACCTCTCTTTGACATAGAGGAATTCTTTTAGAAGGTGAGAAATATAATAAGTTCTGCTATAAAATCATTTGCTTTACTTAATTTTTTGTTGCTGTTGTTCATAAAATTAGTTTTTCTAACCATTTAGCACTCATTGAGTACCTGCTTCATGCCAAGTCATTGACAACATGCTGGGAATAGTGCACAAGCCAGGTCAGATGTGGTCCCTGCCCATAGCAAGGTGCAAAGTTGAGCAGGGTAACTGGACTTTAAGCAAGCATTCTTCAAGACATTAATTCCAATTGTAAGAAGTGATATGAGATGGAAGTGCTGAGTGCTGGCAGATCTTGCAGCAAGGAGTCCTAATGCAGTCTGGGGGAGTGAGAGGGAGTGTAAGAGTTAAATCACCAAGGGAACAGGTACAGGCAGGGCAGGGTGGGCAGGGCAGGGTGAGTGAAGTCCTGGGGAAGGAGAGGAACTCAGCATTGTCCAGGGACTGAAAGTGGGCCATTGTAGCTGGAGAGTAGGTGAGAGTAAGAAGGAGAGGGACAAGGTGAGGCTGACAGGTTGTGTGGGGATTTGTAGTTCATGTTCAAAGACAATGGTCTAATATGCAGTCTGTGGCAAAAGCGGTAGGCCAGTGATAACATCCTGCAGAGGGTGTGAGAAACAAATGGGCTCCTGGGGCTAAGCAGTCTGCAAGTCAGGGCTATTCCTCAGTGCAGTTTCCATCTCAGTGCGAAACGCACAACTCCAGTGCAGACCTTCCCTGTGTTTGGACAATTTAAATCTCACAGTAGTTATTCTCAGTGGAGACAGTTTTGCCCCCCAGGGAATATTTGGCAATGTTTGCAGACATATTTTATTGTCATGACGGGTGTTTGTGTTAGGGGAAGGGGAGGTGCTACTGGAATCTAATGAAAAGAAACCAGGGATGCTGGTAAACAATCTATAATGCACAGAACAACCTCCCCCCTCCCCTAGCTTACACATAACAAAGAATTATCAGTTCCCAAAACATCAATAATGCCAAGGTTGTGAAACCCCAGGTTAAAGTGAACATCAAAGGAAACTGTAATTAATGGGATTGGGAGTGTAAACAGGCGCAGCAGCAGGCAGGGTTGTTGAGAAGAGAAGGTTGGGCGCAATACCTCAGTGTTACGGTTAAATTGACAAACATGAAATTGTATTAAAATGCAAAAGTTATGTTTTGACTATTTCTTTCTTTCTTTTCAATCTACCAACTGCCAATGGCATCTCCCAAATATCTGGCCTAGACCAATCACCCTTATTTGCCATAATAATCCTAGCTGTGGATCTTTCTGCTCCACATCAAAATAAGTGCTTAAAATATTAACTGAATAAATAAGTGAATATTGACTTATTTCTGGAAAACAAAATTTTGTGTAATTGCAATAAATACTGAGCTGCTAATGTGTGAAATGCACATTCTAGACTTTATTCTAATCTTTACAAAGGCCCTGTGAGGAAATTATTAGCTAGAATTTACAAGGGAAGAAGCAGGAGCTCTGGAATATTAAGACCCTTGCCCAAGCTCAAACAGCAAGTGACTCTCTGACCCTATTGTCTGCCCTCTCTTATTTCTCTGAAAGTGATTTCACATCAAGAATGGGATGGGAACCAAATTTTATTTGCATCAGTTAGAAACATGTGGCTACCTTCATTAAAAATACAAAAACAAAGCAAAAACACAATCAACAGTGACGTAAACCAGGAGGCTTTTCTTTTTTTAAATGCAGATAAATCAAGCCCAAGGACCATAGAGTGACTCTCAGATATCTCAGGATACCAGAGGTCCAGGTTCCTACATACTTGGCTTTCCTTAGCACATAGTTCCTGTTCTCAAGGCTGCCTCATGGTGCATTATGTCAGCTGGAGCTCCAGCTATCACACCAGTCAGGAAGAGTGAAGAAGGGGTAAGGAACAGCAACAGGCCATACCTCCTAGTTGATTTAACTCATGTTTAAGTAGCTCCACTGGAATTTACATCTATCTGCTTTACCTTACATGTCATTGACTACTCCTTTGCAAAGAAACCTAGGAAATTTAATTTCTTTTGGCTGAGTATATTGCTGTTACCAATGACGGAGGAGGAATAAATACTGTAGGGGCAACCAGACATCTCAACCACACTGTAGCAGCAGCTAGCACACTTGAAGGAAAGCTTAGAGGTCACTCATGTGGTTGAAAAATCCCAGTAGAAAAATCAGTATATGGGCTGGCCCGGTGCTACAGTGCGCCGCTTGGGAGTGCGGCGGCGCTCCCGCCGAGGGTTCGGATCCCACAT
>NW_007739017.1:30338-32517 GCF_000696425.1 Galeopterus variegatus | reverse complement strand
GCGCGACACTGAGGGTTGCGATCCATTGCCGGACACGAAAAAAGACAAAAAAAAAAGAAAAATCAGTATGACAATTTACTGAGTTGATTATGTCTGGGCCCATAACACCCTTTGTGAATTTACTCTGCTCCAATGAGGAACAGTCTTTTCATAGTTAGGTTTTGAACTAAGAGGACTTAGCTTCTCTCTGTTCTCACCATCTCCTGCCACTAGCACTTGATTTGCCTTCCTTTGATGTCTCTTCAGTTTGATGCCTCTTCCCATCTCTTCTTTCTTTGGCCTTTGTCTTTTGCTTCTGGCCTTCATACATAGAGATTCTAGAAAGTGTTGCATGGTTAACAGTCATAATGTCCTTCATCCTTTATCTCTGCTACTTGTGGAAAATCTGACTTTCATCCTTCTGCAAATCATCCTCCCTGAATGCAGCCTCCACTCATATGATTGCAGCAGCAATTTAAGACAGACTTATGGTTCCTGGGAGGCAGACTCCACACTGCTCTGTAAACGTGCCTCCTCTATTCTCATTCATTCATTCATTCATTCTTTTTTCCTTTTCATGTTCATCGAACGTCTACCATATGGCAGGATCTTTGATAGGCTCAGCAGGTTCTTTATGAAATAAAACAGACATGGCTCCTTTCTCGTGATGCTTTCTGTGTGGTGGAGGAGCCACATGCAAATAACGTAATCATCGCTCACCCAGTTACAGATTTTGGTGAGAAGTGTGAAGGAAAGGGTGTTATAAGAACATAAAACGAGAACTGTTGGAAAAGCCATGGAAAGCTTCCTAAGGAAATACAAGATGAAAGTGGGGAGATGAGTGGGAGTCACCTGAGAATAGATAATGAAGAGGACTGTTCCAGCAGAGGGACAGGAAGCACTTGTACCAAGGATCGAAGGTGGGAAGACGGCCCCTGGGGAGTGGTTTTCTACTCTGTGCTGCTCACTGTTCTCAGATCATGAATAAAGACGAAGTCTTTCCCCTCAAGGGACTTATATTCAAACACAAACAAATAAGATACTTTCTGGTACTGATCAATTCTATGGAGAAAATAGAATGTTTGGTTGGAGGAGAGGGTGTGTTTGAGGAGGTCGGTTCTGCTGGAGTGAATGGAATTCAGAGAGGTAGCTAGTGGCCAGGTCACCTGGGTCTTTTGGGTAATGGAAAGGTTCTACAGAAGCACTAAGAAGTCTTGGGATGTTTTAAGTAGGAGGATGACATGAGCTAATTCACACTTTGGAAAGATCATTCTGGTCACAAGATGGACAATAGTCAGTGAGGGGGCAAGAGTGGAAGAAGAAGACCAGCTAGAAGGCTGTTGCCTGTGAAGAGACAATGGTGGCTTGGACTAGGTTTTCTAGTAGAAGAGGTGGTGAGATATTTGGAAGCTGTTTTCCAGGTAGGTAAATAGGACCTATTGAGGGATTGGACAAAGATATGAGGAGAGAACTCCAGAATGATTCCCAGTGTTTGGCTTGACCGTGGACAGTGACAGTGGCTGCAGTGCTGTTTACTGAGAAGAGGAAGATTTAGTGGGGTGGTGTTTGGGTGGGTGGGAGAATTAATAGTTTGGCTGTGGATGTGTTATGTTGGATAATATGATAGTGGAAAAGATAAATTGGTATGTGTAAAATTGAAGCTGAAGCTCAAGAAGTAGATGAAATTAAGAGTGAACCATGTATAAATGGAATATAAATCCATGCACTGGATGAGCTCCCTAGAGATCAAAGTCCAGGTCCAGAGTCCTGAGTTCAGGGAGGACACCAGCATTTCTTTGTGACCTGGGAAAGTCATTTAATCTCTCTAAGTCTCATTTTCTTCACCATAAGATGGAGGTTATAATAATTGTTCACAGGATGATGGAGACAGCTTGGTGAGATGATATTTTACAGCAGCCTTGCACAGCACCTCACACATGGTTTGCACATCAAACACCTCCCCCTCGGTGTCCATGCCACTCTCTTTTGATAAATAACATGGGACCTCAAGTGGAAATGTTTTGATCACTGAGGCACTAACTTTAAATGGAAACCTAATAGATTACAAGAAATTTTAGAGCTTAACAATATTACAAAGTCTTGAATCATTTTTAAGTTAAAAGTGAGGAATATGCAGATGCTCAATTTGTACCTTTAAGTTTCAAAATGTTTTGTAAACAACTCAAAGCAGCTTTCTAGT
>NW_007739017.1:17668-29985 GCF_000696425.1 Galeopterus variegatus | reverse complement strand
GCTCAATTTGTACCTTTAAGTTTCAAAATGTTTTGTAAACAACTCAAAGCAGCTTTCTAGTCCTTCAAGAGCCTCAGAAAACCCCTCTGTCTCTGCAGGTGTGTGACAGAAAGGGTTGGTTAAAGTGGAAACAAAACGGGATCGGGTCACCGTGGTGGAGGTGAGTGATATAAACCATTTCTTTAGATCCACAAAGTCAGTTTCCTTTTTATTTCCTCAATATCTCAGCTGAATCTGGTTGGTGAACATGGACTTGGATGCAGACCCAGCTCCCCATCTTTAGTCTCTAGCCCCAAGTCCTATTATTTTGTCTTGCTTAGAATTCTTGTTCTAGCCTTCAGCAGTCTCCTGCTGTAAACCCACTGATAAAGCCCAATGAGCAACCGGTGTGAATGAAGCCAACCACGCCACATACAAACTGTATATCCTCCCCTTTGCTGAAATGCATTTTTAAACCTTTGAAAGAAATAAAACAGAATTATTCCCAGTATGAGAAAATGAATTGGTTCCAGGAGAACAGAACAGGTTGTAAAAACTGCTGGGATCTTGGTTCTATGAAGAGCACTGTGAGTGATAATGAGATATTGTTCAATAAAGGAAGGATGATTAGATGATTGTGGTAATATAAAAACTCATTGCCAAGGCAATTTTTTCCTCAACTGGAACAAGGCTATCCTTGAGTTGCTTTTTTTCTCCTGATAGATCCCAAAGAACATTACATAACCTAATGTTATTACTGAAATCATATTCTGTCCATGGAGAGAGAAGTAAGTAAAAAGTTGCATGAGGAAGAGAAAGATTTTTCACTTTGTGAAAGAAGTGGGGCTAAATTGATTTGCTGGAAAGATTCCTTCCATCTGACAGGTCATGTACAGTCATATTGAGACATATACTGAAACTCGTGAAGCAGAGGTGCTTCTACAATATAAAACATTGTTCAAGGGACCAGACAAGGCTGGCATAGATAGATGGGTCTGTCCTCTGCATAGGAAAGCAGAAGTTGTTTACCACACAAAGCCTGGATTGTATGAAGAATGAATGAGAGAATGAAAGAATCAGAATTAGATTAAGCTGTGATGGATGATAATTGAAGCTTAGTATAGGGAAAAATTACCAGCCTGAATCTAAGTGTTCATATTTCTATAAATCTTACTCTAAATTGTGATGTATCATTTATATATTCTAGTAATGAACAGACAAATAATTTATATTATGCCTTGAATGCAAAGACATATTTTATAGGGAAACAATTGAGACTCGCTCGTGTGCTGGGCTACTTTTACCTGCTCAGTCTTACCTCTGAGGCCTGGGAAGTCAGACTGAAAACACCACAATTCATCTGTTGGTAGCTTTCCAACTTGTCAGAAAAATACGTTATGTTTCTTCTATATAGATCATGTAAACCTACAATGTATTAACCATGATAGCCAGCTTGAGCAATAGAAAGCAGTACATTAGAGCAGTACTACTCAAAATATGGTCTGTGGACTGATGCTGATGAGAAAAACAAAGAAATTGAAAGTAAACATTCAAAAGAGCAATTTGGTGTTGTCAATATGTCCAAGCTAGTCACATAAAGTGGGGCCATGCATCATCTGCAATGGTTTGAAAACTTAAAAACAAAAACACAGCAAACAAGCAAACAGACAAAACACAGGTCCTTATCATGATTGTATAAAAAGAACCAAGTTAAAGAAACCAAATACCAGTCAATTTGGTCCCCTTTGCATTTTGGTTCTAACACATGGGCCTACCTGATGAGACAAGTCACCTATTTGCCTGAGTGGAAGTCATTTGACCTCTACTTGGGGACACACTCCAGGCTCTGAAACCAGTCCTTCTTCTGAGAATGGGCAAATGAGTGGAAATCTACAAAGCCCAAGCTCAACACTTATCCTTCCTGTAGCTATTTATTGATTACTGTCCTAGTCCATTTTTGTTGCTTCTAACAAAATACAAGGAACTGGGTGATTTATAAGAAAATGAAATTTATTGCTTATAGTTTCTGAGACTGGGAAGTCCAAATTCCATCTGGTGGTGGAAAGTGACCCAGGGGTCTCACATTGCAAGATGGTGGAAGCAGAGAGAGCAGAGAGAGCCAGAGAGACAGACTCTCCTCTTCTTTTAAAGCCCTCAGAACCACACCCCTGACCACCATTTTTAATCCATTAATGCACAGTCCTACAATCCAATCACCTCTTCAAAGCTCCACCTTTCAATTACCATAATAGGTAACAGTCGCAGTGGGAGCCAAGTTTCTAATACCCAAAGCTTGGGGGACACAATTCAAGCTTCAGTGAGTTTTGGGGTGACATAATTCAATCCACTACAATTACTATGTGCCAGGTGCTGTGAATTCTGGGGCTGTAAATATAAATAAGAAACTCTCCCTGAGCCAAAGGGCTTAAAGTCCAGTTGGAAAGACTCATAAACAAGTTATTACAATCGTTTGATTGAGCCAATCAATCTTTCTTCTCTCTTTCCTTCCCTCTCCCCGGTCTTGCAGAAATACTTACTGCTTGCTTTATTTTAAACACTATGTGTCACTTTAAAGATACAGTGCTGAATAAGGATACTGCTCTCTCTCTCACATGGAGATTTCACCTTTGTCAGGGAGACAGCCATCAACCAGATAACCACAGAGTTTAATTAATTGATCAATTTGCTACACATTAAAATAAAAAGAGTTGTGAAAACCTGTGTTAGGAAGACCTGAACTTGATTGAACATAAAGTTAGGGTGGGTGGGTCAGTTGGGGATGGTGTCCCTGGGGTGGAATATTTGAGCTGAGCTCTAGAGGGTTTTATCCTGGTGAGCAAGTAGACAAAGAACATCCTCTGCAGAGAGAGCTGCATGTGCAAAGGTCCTGTGGCAGGAAGGAGGCCAACGCAGTTGGGATGCTATGGAAGAGAGGCTTGTCTTGTCAGCTGATGCTGTTCCAGTTTGTATCTTACTTATACCTCTTAGTCTGGTTCTCACTTCATCTCTATCTTTCTTCTTCATAAACCAAGGAGTCCAAGTAATTAGACTCATGCCTGTTCCCTTTCTCAGGAGACCCTGTGTTATACTGCCTTGCTTTCTCAAATATCAACCTTTTCTACCTTCTGGGAACTTCTCTTCTCCCAATCCATAGTTGGGATCTTAGTGATCACTGGACTTACCTCATTCATGATCACTGGACTAAATTCACCCATCCAGAAATGCACAGCCCCTTTGTTCTGTCCGTCCTTTGCTTTGGCCAAACAACACTGCTGGCCAATTCTTTCCTAACGTGAACTAATGCTGACTGCTTCCCTAGCCTCCCATCATGTATAGCATCAAACCACATAAACACATCACTTGGCTGGCTGAAGGACTTCCTGTCATTGCTGGAGGGGCAGCCCACCTCCTCAGTGTTTGCCCCAACTTGTTCCATGAGCTTATTTAAAGTACAGGAATCTTTTCTGACCTTCTCTATCAATCTTCAATCATCACTTCTCTGTTCAAATCTTGTTCCAAGGTATAGCTTGTTTCATGTAAGAAAAGAGAGCAGACAGTGAGGCCAGATCAACTAGGGTTCAAGACCAGCCCTGATACTTGCTCCCTGTGTGACTCTTAGCCTCTAGAGTTGTTATGATTATTCAATGAGGCAATGTACTTAAAACACCTACTTCTCAGTGAATGATTCTTTTCTTGCTATTCACCCTGTGGAAAAAGCTTATTTCATCATGATGAAAACTAACCCAGACAGAAAGGACACTGAATCCACATATCAGAAAATTGAGAAGAAACTCACATTGTCACTGTCGGTCTCAGCCCTCCTCACTGAGGAGTGTGACACAGACATATGCTGTCTTTTTATTAATATCTCATTTTGCCAACATTCTGTTGCTGAAACCAGTCTATCCTCAGGAACTTCTCTTTAATATTTTTATTAGCTTATTAATGAGATTGGGGAGAGAGATATCATTTAACAGGATATCTCTCCCTCCCTCTGAAAATCTTGACATTCATAAATTAAAGTGGTTATCTATTTGCGTTCAGCTGAGGAGCTCATCTGCCTGGCTCTGATGAGAAAATTTGTAACCATAAGTCCTGCATTGCTGTGAAATCTGGGAAGTGAGAAAGATGAACCAAGACAGGGCAAGAAGGAGACAGAGGGGCGGGAGTCTATGGAGGAGAAGTCAGAGGCAAAGCTGGCCCTGACAGAAGGAGATTGACTAAATGTAACATGGTGATGTGAGCCTGGGCCGCAGGGAAGTAGGGATGCTAGGGGTTCTTTGGATCAGGGGCTTCCAGTCTGATAGGCAGGATGGGAAGGTTTAAACTGAGCAGGAAAGAATGGGGTGCCTTGTGAATGCTGTCACTGTGTGACATGTGGGTGTACAGAGCTTCAAAGGGCACAGTTCTTGTCTTAAAATAAGTAATGACATAGTGGAGGACTGGGGATTTTCAATATGATAACATAGGAACTATGTGCTAAGTGCTGTGATAGAGGAATATTCTATGAGCACAGATGAAGAAGATGTTAAGTCTTTCTGGGGAAGTCAGGAATGACATCACTGAGGACATACCTGTTTTAGGTCAGTTCACAAGAAGCAGAGCATGAGATGGAGATTTATTTAGGGTGTATTCTTAGAAGAACTTGGTAACCAGGGAAGCAGGATAGGGCAGGGTAAGCAGCTATGCAAAGATGTACTTTCAAATTGCACATCAGAGGTTGTCTCGACCAGAGGCAAGAGGCCTGGGCTGTAAATCCCCCTGATCAGTCAATCATTTGCCATGGGTGGGTGGGTCTGTATGGTCACCTCCTATACCTCTCTGGGGGAGGTGGCTCTTGAAAAGCTCTCTGGAGAAGGGAGCATACATGAGTGGTTAGCAGTGAATACCCGAAGGAGATGGTAGGTGAGTTTGCCAGTACCGTCAATGGGAATTGGATGGGGTATTCACCACATCTGCTAGAGTGTCACTGGCAGTAGTTCATTTGCTGTGATGGTTGAAGGATGATACAGCAGTTCACAGAGAATCAAAAGCATGTGCAGAAGCCCAAGACAGTGGGTGGGATCAGTTTGCTTTAGAGGAGCCAGCAGTCAGGTGTGGGAGAGAAGGAACTGCGGGATAGGTGTTTGGAGGTTGAGGCTGAGAGGAAGGTGGGTACCGACGTGGACTTGGGAGTGACTTTGAATTCTTACTCTTGCTGACTGATTATGTGATTGCAGAAGCCCAAGACAGTGGGTGGGATCAGTTTGCTTTAGAGGAGCCAGCAGTCAGGTGTGAGAGAGAAGGAACTGCGGGATAGGTGTTTGGAGGTTGAGGCTGAGAGGAAGGTGGGTACCGACGTGGACTTGGGAGTGACACAAAGCTGGCTTTGAATTCTTACTCTTGCTGACTGATTATGTGATTGTAAGCAAGATACCTTACTTTTTCTAGCTTCAGTGCCCTTATCTGTTAAATGTGTGTGGTAAGACTACCTTTCAGGATTGTTGTGAGAATAAAATAACAATAAAAGTAAGCCACTAAGCCATATTAACATTAAATAATGGAGATGATCTTAATTATTATAAAGCTGGAAAATATTCACTGATTTTGAAACTCTGGAATTCTCTTCCAAACAAAGAGTTTGGATTTTATACAGAAATAATGATGTTGATGATTATGGTGATAATAGTAACAACAGCAGCAACAGCAGAAGCACAATTGGAACCAAAATGTCAGGTAAGGATCCAGTGGACGTCTTTCCAGAAGTAGGAAGTTTGAAGGTCTGTGCTTGAGAAGGATACTTTGGTCAGCCCTGTGAGAACAGACTGGTGACAGGAAGAGGGGAAGCGTGGGAGAATCAGCTATGAGGCTCTCTCAAAAATCTAGGCTAGAGGCAATGAGGGTTTGAACTTGGTCAAAAGCGTGGACCAGAAAGGGGCAGAGCCAAGACCAGAGAAAAGCCAATGAAACTCCATGGCAACTGGGCTCCAAGGGCATGTCTGGGCTCTGCCACTGGTCCCAAGAGCCACTCCAACTCCACATAGCACAAACGCAGTAGAGAGCAATGTCCTGCTCTGCGTAAGACCTTTAATGAGATGTAAACGGCCCTGGTAAGGATGATTCAATGGTGCTCGTGAGCCTTCTCTGTCACTTTTATTGAGTTGCTGTGTACTCTAATTCATTAATAAAGGGACAAAGGAGGAACATGGGCATATTTTACTTTTGTCATTATCCAGAACAGTTTTTCAATAAAACTATTGAGTAGGATGTAATTGCTGTTTCTGCTGAAAGCCCATCTCTATACAGAGTGACCTTGGCTACAATTCCTGATGAAAATGGGGAAACATGCTGATTTAAGTTGGTCTTATAAAGGCCTTCTAGTACAGCACTGCCATAGAGGAAATCAATAGATATATTTCAATAGACAAATACAAATAAAAACATCCTGCTCAACTTTGCTGAATTTCCACCTGTCTGCAGAAATAAAATGGTAAAAAGAAAGCTCATTACCTCTAGATCACACTGGGGTAGATTTGATGGCATTACATCTCTGCCAGCACTAGCATTCTGACTGTATGGCTTCCCAAATTATATTAATAATAGAAGGTAATAGTTTTAATATTTATGGTGCAGTTATTCTGTGTTGTGCACCATATTAATCACTTCACCTGTGGTATCCTGTTTAGATTTTGTGGTCACCATATGCAGTGGCTGCTACTGCAATCCTCATTTTACAGATGGGGATACTGAGGACTGATAAGTCAAACAAAGATGGGGGACTGAGATGAGGAGCCCAATGTAAACTATGAATTCTGAATCCTGTCCCTTGCCTCTTCTTTTCATTCATTTTAAATGATGCTAATCATTTGACATTCAGAACAAGTCACCCATATGGTCATTTAAAAGATTCCCATGAAAAGCCCTGTATGTTTTCTACTTCTCTGGTTGTCAGTGAGCTGTGCTTGCCCTTCCCATGGACCAGAGGGATATAGGCCCACATCGTCCTGTGTCATCTGCTGCTTGTTTAATGGGTGGGATTCGTTACCCCAAATACAGTAAAAGCCTAAAAGACAGGAACTTTTCCCAGCTTTTGTGTTTCCCTTATACCATCCCAACAAGCTGATACAGCAAGAACTCAGAAATAGATACTTTTCTATTGATTCAAATTTTCCTGGAGTAATTGGACTATAGCTCTTCAGATCTTGTTGTCTGTACTTTCTTCAGTGCTAAATGCAGATAACTCTAAGGATTTATCCTAGAGGAATGCTTAACCCATCAAAAAATAACTAAAAACATTTGGAAGAATGATGGCATATATCACATGATATGCATATATGTAGGCTGTGTATAAGTAAAATATTTAGAGGCATATTCCTTGATAAGTATAGATGCACATTTATGTTGTGATTCAACTGGTAGGAAATGAGTGCCTTTATCAGCTGAGCTCTTTACTAGGACTGTGATGCAGCTTACTAGATATAGTATGATCCTTATGGAGCTTATCAAGTAAGAGAGACACAATAAACAGATAATTACATATATATATATATATACACACATACACATATATATATGTGTATGTGTGTATATATATATGTGTGTGTGTATACACTCCTTATGGAGCTTATCAAGTAAGAGAGACACAATAAACAGATAATTACATATATATATATACACACACACACACATATATATATGTGTGTGTGTATATATATATATGTGTGTGTGTATACACACACACACACACACACACATATATATATACACCTTTTGAGAATTTACATGAGACATATTTGCATATTGGTACATGTATTTTGATAGATAAATATAAACCTATCTGGATATAGGGAATGTACAACACAAATTAATTTATCTATTAATTCAGCCAACATCTGTTAAGCATTTGCTACAATATAAAAAAATCCTTAGAGGTGATATTTTCTCTTGGTTCTGGGGCAATAGGCATCGTATTATGTTGAAGTCAATTCAGAAAGATGTGCAGTTTCCCAAAGTTAAACTTCCACATGTATTCATTTGCATCCTAGCTCCCAGCAGTTATTGGGTAAGTGACTTTGAGCACATTATTTAACCTCTACTTAATCTCATCTGTAAAATAGAGGAGATAATCATACTCACTTCATAGGGGTTTTGTACGAATTAAAAATATATACTGTATGCTAAGAGCTTGGTTCAGGCACACTGGGAGTCCTTAATCCCTGCTAGCTATTATTATGTAATGTGGGGTGAGGGGAGTAGCTGCCTAGCAGTAATTACTATGTGATGGTTTTCTGCAGGAGATCTGTTGGAGACACCTCCAGGTTCTTCATGTCCTTACCTCTCTCAGGGAGGAGTGCAGAGCCCCAGTGAGAGGGATTAGAAAAGGTACCGTCTGATTCACTGCTGCACGTGCCTCTCATCCTTTAGCACAAAGCCAGCACTCCAGGGAGGCGAGAAACATCTCTCTGTTTCCAGACAGCTAGAAATTGCCTTTTCCTTGAGCACCTTTCAAGTTAGGCTTTCAGAACTGAGCGGGCAACAAGAGACTAAGGAGAGTCCTGTAGGACAGGTAAAGGGGGCCAGAACAACTCCCAGAGCAAGGGATAAATGCTCTTACTTGGCTAGTCAACTTGACATGACAAGAATGAAGAACCAAAGTTTTCTGGTTGAGCCTAGAAATCAACAACAGCTTGCTACAACCAGAAAGGTAAATTGAGTTCACTTCAGTGAAAGTTTTACAACTTGGCACTCACCTGTATGTATTGTTTCCTGCTGTTCAAAGCTATCTAGCTTCTGAATGACTATTTGCACCTCTTTTAGTGAAATTTCCACTTTATAGATGGTAGTAGAGGGGTGCGTGTGTGTGTGTGTGTGTGTGTGTGTGTGTGTCTTAGACCCTGACAGTTCCTCTGCAGAAAGTCTGCAGTCTGTCCATCTGTATAACCCCATTTCTTATAGCACAGGACTGGCACATAGTAGGCGTTTAGTAAAATGTTGTTATTATTACTTGTTGAGTGAATGAAAGAGTGACTTTGATCCATAATTCCTATAAGATCAAGTTTAATGACCTCAGTTTGGCAGTTCCATTTCCTCACGGATTAAAAAATGAAGTCATCAAGTCTTAAAAATCAGCTCTTTTTGCTTCCTCTAACCCAAGTGAATCTCCTCTGATAAGCTTCTTATCTCTCCAAATGCAGCTGACTGGCTCATTGTCAACTCTAACATAACCTTTGCCCTCTTCCCCTCACCCCACCCAGCCATCTTACAAATTTGGGGAGAAATGCCACTCTCTATACAATGCTTATCATATTTTCTAGCTCATATTAACCCCTCCCCTCTGAACTTCACTACTGAATATCTACCTCCACCCAATGTTACAACATTTATTAATCTAGACCACTTACTTCCCTGACTCATACTTGAAATTATATTTACACAGTCAGAGTGCAGGTATTTTTAAAGCTCAGAACCAATATTGTTTTTAATAGAATCTTCTTCCACCCTTCCTATAACACGTAGCATAATACCAGGCATGCAGAAACACAGTAATTGCAGATTTATTACAGATTATTTTCTTGTTTAGAAATAAAATGGTGGCAAGAGAGAGAAAGAGAGGAGAGAGAGAGAGAGAGATTTTCCTGGAAAAAAAGATATCCTATTTCCTGTGCCAACTAGTTTTCTTGTTAATAGTATTCTACCCTTGAAGCTCCCTATTCAAGCATAGAGTACCTATTACAACCATCTGCATAAATAATACATGATAAAATGCTTCTCTGTGCCACAAATATTGACCTTGTTTCATAATTGATGAGGGACTCCAGTACTACCCTGGAACTGTGCTGACACAGGTTTGTACCCTTTTCATTGGCCTGTACTTACAGTTTTTGTTTTCTTAAGCCTAAATCTTACCTAAATTTTATTATGAAAGAATATTTTTCCCCTGAGGCTCTAATATGATACTAAAAACTGAATTCAGTAAGGCAGGTATAGTAGAAATGAAAGGAGGGATTCACACTCCATCATTATAAAGAAAACAAAGCCTTTTTTAAAAAAAAAAAGATGCTTCTGATTATGTCCCTCTTTTCTACATTGTTTTTCAAAACCTTACCATTGCCAAAGAATAAATACAGAAATAGCTAAGATTTAGTAAAGACTTACTGTGTGCCTGGTTCTGTTCTAAACACTTTACTTGTATTATCTCATTTAATCCACAAAACATTTTTTTTTGGAGGGAAGAACTGTGATTATTTCTATACTACAGATGAGAAAACTGGGGTATAAGGAGGTTAAGTAATGTGTTTAAGACAACTAATAAGAGGCAGTGTTATGATTTCCACGTCAATAGTCTAAGTCAAAAACCTTAAGCTCTACATCACTACAGCGAACTTTCTGCTTGTACATCCACATAGTGAAAAATGTCTGGTTTCGCTTTTCCATCATGCTTTCTTATGGGAGCAGAACTTCACTTTTCTCTTAGAAACCAATATTTCTAACTTTCTGTCCACAATTGGTTCGTAGTGACTGATTTAATGATGAACCTTTGACCAAAATTCAGTATGAGATTGATTGCAAAACTGATCCCTTTTCCGCAACCACGCCAGCATTTATCTTTCAGCGTCTTTTGGATTTTGGGGCAAAAGAGCTAAGCAGGCATTTCTCTAAGGAAGATATACAAATGGCCAACAGTCATATGAAAAAATGCTCAACATCACTCAGCATCCGGGAAACTGATTCCAATTTTATAACTTTCCTGTATCCAGGCTCATTGCAATGTGACTTTGCAGCTCTTCCCATTAAGTTACTTTCAATCCTTTCAATACTGACTGGCCTTGTGACTTAGTTTGGCTAACAGGAGGGAGAAGAAGTGATGGTGTGTTAATTCTAAGTTCAGACCTCAGATTGTCTTGTGAATTCCCACCGTCTCTCTTAGAACCATGCCACAGCCAAGAGAAAAGTCTGGGCTAAGCTCTTCCAATATGAGAGACGCATGGAGGAAAACGCAATTGTTCTAACTAAAGCTACTCTGGACCAGCCAGTCTTCCATTGCTGAAACATACAGAGAACCCTGACAAGGTGAGCAGAGCCTCCAACTGTCCCATAACTACTGAAGACGCATAAGTGAGCTCAGCTGAGACTAAGAGAACCACCACCCCATCTTCAGGCTCAGGAGCAATGATGGATTATTATTGCTTTAAACTATGAGTTTTAGGGTGATTTATTATGAAGCAATAGTTAACCATATGTCTGGCCAGTAGAAACGTTCTAAAAATTTCACGATAGCTATTGGGAAAAAAGTGTTGTCTATTTACTGGTATTGCTAAGCTATGAGGATTCAAGCTGAAATTGTTGCTGGGCATTTCTATTCTAGAAGAGCTTGCTTGGCAAAAATGCCAACACAGAAGAAATAGATATGAAAGAATAAGGAAACACATTTCTGATCACATTTTTTGAGCACCTGGATCCACCAATGCCTGATGCCATATACTCTTGAACTTTCTTATAACATAAACTGATAAGTTTGTTTTTTTTCTTTGTTTTTGCTTAAAAGAGTGGGTTTGAGTGTCTTCCCCTTATAAACAAAAGAGTCCTGATTAATGCAATCACTGTAGACTCTATTATAGATTTTAAGGCCCAACATTAAATTCGCTACATTTATCTATTCCCTTGCTCACACACATTTGCATACTGGAATGTTCTTTGCATTTAAAGTCCAAACCTTGCATCAAAATCTTATGAAAATAAGGTCAAGGAGCAAAAACAAGGTTAATCAGCAAGAAGCAGAATGGAAGATATGAAGAATAGAATAGGGGGAATATCACACTTAGAAGCAGATATGAACCAAGGTCAGAATCATTAATTCATTTATTGGACAAGTAGTTGTTGAGTGACTTCATGTATGTGGGACTGTGCTGTGTCTTGGAGATGTAGAGAAGATAGACACGTTTCTTGCTTGTATTTTTTAGGGAAGAAGACAGATACACACAGTAAATGCATAAATTAATATACATAGTAATTTCAGAGAAGAATAAATGTTTTTACATCAATATAGTCAGATGGGAGAAGAAAGTGACTCCTGTGGAGCTGGAGTGGAGGGGTGGCCCTAGAGGTCTCTGTAGGAAGGGCGTGGAACGGAGACCTGGAGGATGAGAAGCTGAGGGAGGGGCATTTCAGGCAGAAATAAGCACTGTCCAAAGGCTTAAGAGGAAGTCCAAGTTTCTGTTTTTGAGAAGAGAAGTGTAGTAAAGCAAGGTGAGAGTTGGAGGTCTTGGCAAAAAAAAGAAAAAAAAATGTGAGTTTGGGCAAGTTGGACAGTCTTCAGTCCACAGTAAATCAGGAGTTGGGATTCTATTCTGGGTGTGACA
>NW_007739017.1:14633-15530 GCF_000696425.1 Galeopterus variegatus | reverse complement strand
TATATTCAACAATACACAATGTAATCATTTTTTTTGTGGCCTTTACACGTTAATGCTAGTCCTGATACTTTAGAATAGAGGCACAGATCTTATCACAGAAATTGCTAGCTGTTCACCCATATCAGCGTGGGCTATAGAACAGAATTCTAACTGATGGAATATGAGCAGAAATTACATGCATAACCTCCACACCTGGGTAATAAAATCTTCCATGAGCATTATTCTAAAGTCTTTTCCACTGGGATGGTAACAGGTGGAGCAAACTTGGAAGTCACATGTTGTGCAGGACAGAGCCATCACAAACCTGGGTCTTTAAGAAACTGAGTAGAGAAAAGCCGTGGCTAACCTGGGTACTCCATCCTCATGCGAAAGAAACAAACACCTTTTCTCTGCAGGCTGTTGAATTCTTGAGCTCTATTTGTTGCAGTTTGAGCTCTATTATTTGTTACCCTACCCTACCCTACCCTAATATGGTTCTTTCTTTCACTAACACAGAAGCTTTCTGAATTCATTTAAAACCTTCTTGACAGTTGCCATTCACAACTTATTCTGTGTTCTTCAAACCCCTCTCCTTACTTACCCATCCTTTACTTCTTGCACATTTAGCTCAGCTCTTCTATAAATGTTTTAAAATAGTAAGACCATTTAATCCAGCCTCTTTCATTTTCCTCCCTCACATACCCATCATTACACCTACCTTAAAATTTCTTATCTATTCCTTCCTTCTTCTGCCAAAAGACATGCTCTTATACCTGTACCCTCAATTCCATCTCCACACACCTTCCAAGATAAGTTGATATAACAATTATCTGCTGTTTTGTGTATAGCATAAATATCTCATTCTATGTTGTGTTCAACCCTTTTGCTCACCATAGTTCTTTTCTTTTTCTTATCGAT
>NW_007739017.1:7625-13755 GCF_000696425.1 Galeopterus variegatus | reverse complement strand
TCTCATTCTATGTTGTGTTCAACCCTTTTGCTCACCATAGTTCTTTTCTTTTTCTTATCGATCAATCAATTAATCCCCTCCCTCTACATTTCCTGCTTTCTTTTTTCACTGCTACCTTTACCTCCATCTTATCTCCATTCACCATCAAACTGTGAGAAGGTTCAATTCACACTTACCACACTGGCTTTCACTACAGGGTCTCTTCTCTTCCCTTGAGATCTTACCACTCCATACTTTCTTAGATGAGCATTGCTCTTGCAAAGGACACAATCACAGTATTGGTGGTGTTTACTCAGTTCTGTTGTTCTTGATCTCTCTCTACCTTTTGACCTTGTACATCACTTTTTTCTAATAAAATATCTCCTTCCTCTTGAAACTAAAGAAAATCTCCAGTTTTTTTTTTGTTTGTTTGTTTTTGCATGTTTCTATTTCTTCTTGGCTATCTCCTTCTCCTCTAGCTTTATGCTAAAAGTAGGTGCTCCTAAAAGCCTGGCTTCAGCACCAATGTGCTGTCCTTCCTTTCCAGTACTATTTCCTGCTCCTCCAGTCATGCTGAAGTAATTGTTAGTCTTTAGATTTAAACGAATTCTGTGACTTGCTCTTGTTATTCCCTATTGCCTTCATTTGTAAAATATTTATTATAATTATATACTTTTTTCCAGGTACCAATCAAATAGTATACTCTCTGTGAAGTTTCTTTGAATCTCCCAGATGAAAACACACACAGTCTCTGTGTGAAATCTTTTTATACTTCATTTATACCTCTACCATGAAATATTTTACAATGTAGCTGCTTGAATAGAGCCAGATACAGAGCTGTTACTAAGCATCTCCTTCCTAAAACAAAGAATAAAAAGAAAATACAAAAAAAACCCCACTTCTTTCCCCCTGGATAATTTTGTAAAACTGCAACCAAATAGAATAGCATGGTCTGTGACCATAAGGATCCCGAGTATAAATCGCAGTTTACCTCCACGAGGCCTCATGCATCAAGCTCTGGGTGTGTTCTTTGCCATTCCGCCTGCCCCCTTCCTTTTTGGAGAATGATGAATCAGACTCATCATGGTATTCAATTAATTTCATGCAGCTGACTCCTGAGGGAGTTTGTACCCAATGTCCTCTAAACCATGATCAATCATGCTCTTGTGGTTGGTACCCAAGGCAGCAGGCAGCAGACCTGTGACATGCTCCAGGTTGTCGAACAGAATGTGTCCCCATCCAAGCAGAAAAGGTTCCAGTGACCTTTGATGGCATTTGAGAGAAGTCATTTGCTCTGGATTTTCTGAGGCCATATTGATCTCTGCCCAGGATTCAATTTTAGACAAACAGGAGACATAATTTATGTAAACTGGGCAGGTAATTAAACTCTTCTCCCAGGCAAAAAGGTCAGACCGGAATATTTAAAGTCTCATTTCTAAGTGGAAGCAGTTAGCTAAAAAAAAAGAGAAAGAAATCTCACTGGGATTGTCATGTTGCCAACTGTTACCGTGTAAATTCTTTGAGCCAGATTATCTTGCTAGGAATGGGTCTGAGTTCTCTTTGCTAAAAGAACTTGAAAAGATGAGAATACTCATTAAACAAAAAGTTTTCATATTTAAAATGACTGATGATTAGGAGACAGTGCTAGATTGTGATAAAACATTCAATAACTTTTTCACAGAGATTTAAAAACAATATCAGACTTAAACAAAAGCTGAACATTCAGAATAAAGAGTTTTCTTTTATTCCTCCCAAACCATTTGAACATAATTTGTTACATGATGGTGTCCCATTATGCTCAAATAATTCAGTGTTCATTTTTTATAAACCAGAACATTCTCCTGTGTAAACACAAAACAACTTTCAAAACCAGAAGTTAACATTTATACATCACTACCCTCTAATCCTCAGACCCAGTTTAGCTTTCTCCAAGTGTCCTAATAATCTCCTTTATAGCAAAAGGATGCATTTTAATACTGTATTTAGGTATTATGACTTTTTAGTTTCTCTCAGTCTGGAACAATTCCTCAGCCTTCCTTTGGTTTTCATGACCCTGACATTTTTGAAAGATTACAGGAGTGTTTTCTGTAGATGGTCTGCTGTGTTTTTAGCAGGAATATCATGAAGTGATGCTTTGTCCTCTTCATCGTGTCCTGTTCAGTCACATGTGATTTCTACTTGTCCCATTCCTGAAGATGTTAACTCTGGTCACTTGATTAATTGGATTCTGCAAGGCTTCACCACTGTAAAGTTATTCTTTTCCTGTTGTGGTTAATGAATGTGTTGAAGGAGGTATTGTGTATGAAACTATATAAATATTCCATCACTCATCAACCTTGCATTGCATTCATTGATATACTTACATCTGCATAAACGTTTGGATTCTTTATTTTACTCAGTAAGTCACAATCCTCTACTCTTACTGTTTTTTGATTCTCTAATTGTTGTGACTGATCATGGTAGCTCTTCAAGCTGGCTCATGTGTCTCATTGCTACGAATCTGTCTTTGATAACTTCTTCACATTCTGGCTGAGAAAGATGCTCCAGGCACTGTTTTTTGATTCTCTAATTGTTGTGACTGATCATGGTAGCTCTTCAAGCTGGCTCATGTGTCCCATTGCTACGAATCTGTCTTTGATAACTTCTTCACATTCTGGCTGAGAAAGATGCTCCAGGCTGATATTGTACTTTCTCTTTTCCAGCCTTGGAGTCATCCATTTTTCCAGAGGACCCCCACTCCTTTTAAGAAAAACAGTATGTAGAAGCCAAGATGTGGGTACTATGTGTGCTCATTGCTATTGGAATGTTACTGCTCTCAGGCTCTGTTTGTGGACAGAGCTGGGGAATATGTGCACTTTCATATACACTAGATATGCACATACACACACTTACATCTTACTCATTTTATGTATTTATTTATGTATTGAAAACCATAACATTACATTAGTAGTCCCAATTTCACCTCAATACCACAGGGTTCATTCCAGTTTTCTCCCTTTCTCTATTTCTAGCTCCCTTCTTAAATTGTGAGAATCCTGCCTGTCATTTACTTATTTGATCATTCTCCCGTAGATAAACAATTCCTGTCACAGCTCCATGCCTCCTCACTTTGCAAAGACCACCTGCTTGCTCTGCGTGGACTTCCACAGCCTCTACTGGGTCACTGCCACTGCCATCCCCATGACCCCTCATGCACACCCTCCTCCACTCGCGCCAGCTCTGACACTATTGCATGCCACCATTTCTGCCCCTCACCCCCTGCACGACATGGATGCCTTTCTCTCCTCACTTGGGCTCCAACATCCCAGGCTGGGCTGCTGCTGCTGTTGCTTCTGGGTCTGCCATTCCCCTGCACAAATGCCTTCTCCACCCTGCCCAGGCTCTGATATCCTGCGTTGGGCTGCCTGCTTCTCACCATGTAGAAACTCTCCTGACCTTCTCAGGCTCATACAATGTGCTGGGATACACTCTGTGGGAATGCTTCCTTATTCTTCTTGGGCTTCAATGCCTCATGCCTCATTGCCAATATACCTTCTCTCTATGTTCATGCTCCCTTACTGCTCTCAAACTATAATAAAACTTCAGGGTGACATTTTTACACAAATGCCTTCCAGATGCCTCTCAGGCTCTGACATTCCTGGCTGGCGGCTCTCTTCCATAAGGTACCCTCCAACACCCTGCTTGGGTTCCAATCCTCTGTAATGGGTCACCCTGCCAAGTAGACATCCTCCTTACTTTGCTCAGGTTCCAAATTCTGTGCTGGGCCACCTTGCTCTGCCCCTTTTACTCACAAACCCATGCCTTGCTCAGCTCACCTATTCACCTCTGCACTGAATTATTTGGGAAGGGAACAATAAGAAGAACAGTTTCATATCTTTGCAGAAATTATTGTTATTATTTTTTCAACTTTTAACAGGAAAATGAATGTTACCTTTTTTTTCAGTTAAAATGGTCTGGCATTTTTTTCAGAAATTGGACTTAAAGTAACTAGGATATTCTAGCATGCATTTCTGTTTGCCAGACAGATTATAATTTCTTTGTTATCTAGTGGTCTAGTAAAAGCTGTTTGTTTCCATAATCTTTCTAGGTAGGTGTGAATTTCTAACATTATGATATTAGCAACTGTAAAATCAGTGTTCCCAGCAGCAAACAGATGGCACATGGAAATTAGGATAATTTAAGTAGAGTATGATAATGGAACTATTTAGAAAGGCATAGACAAGGTGAAAAATTCACAAAGGATTATGCCAGACCTTGGTCATAACCACAGAAAGACACCACTATCTCTGGGCCTTGTGTCTTTGGATACCTGGACACTATCTTGTGGTTCTGTTACCTCAACCAAATCTCAGAATGATGGGCTGTGCCATATCCCTTCTTAGTTATCCACAGAGCATGTGGCCTCATCCACCTGAAATCTTTCCAAGCTACTTTCTATATCACAAAGAAGGTTTTCCTTTTTCTTTTCCTTATAGGGTGTGGCTTCCAAGTCTCATCCTTTATTCTCCCCTGCTCTGATTTCCTCTATAGTCACTCCTTCCAGTTCTAGTTCTTGAAATATTAAATGAGAGAGAGAGAGAGAGAGAGAGAGAGAGAGAGAGAGAGAGACTTCTCACTGAAATGGGGATAATGATGCTAACTTATCACATTACCCAGTTGTTGAAGTATCTGCAAACTGTTTAATTCATGAAGAAATAACACCCACATGCAGAATATTAGGCTGTGGTCAACCAGAACATGCTTTGAAGAGAGACAGCTATGTGAGTGCTGAGGAATCCTTTTCTCTCTCTTGAATCAGTCTGGATTTCAAGGCTATTACCTCCCTGTAGAAATAAGCAAACAACAATCTCTTTTGAAATTCAGATCTTGATGGCGATGACTTTCTTCTGATCATTGTTAGGTAGAGAACAGCCGTGGAGCAATCAGGAACAAACAGAGAGCATTATGAATCAACACGTTTATTTAGCATGTCATATAGATTGTCTGGCTATGTGCACAACCTGTGAGAAAGATATTACTATCTCTATGTTGCAGGCAAAGAAACTGGGGCTAAAATATGCTGTGTAATTTGCCTGAGATATATGGCTTTTTAGTGGCTGGTTGGATTCCAACCCTGCTTTGTTTGGCTCCAAATACATATATATTTTTTCTACTACAGAGCCCTGTTGCTCCATCTCCCTCAAAGATATGATATGATATGATATGCTGTCATTTTCTTACATAATAAATACTCTCATAATTGCTAACATAGATCTCAAACCAACAGCTTGTTGTGTAAACTGGGGTCATTTTGTATTTGTGCCTACAAAATAGTGATATTTTATTGTCATAGTCTTTTTCTAGGAGCATCTTAACTAATTTTAGTTCTTTAAAATGCAGAGTAACAGGTTGGTTAACCTGTCTTAAAATTTAGTGAGTGATTTGGAGTTAAAATTTCCAGTAATTGTGAAGTATATCCATCCATATGCTAACTCAGTGATCACTAGAGAGAAGATGGCACTAAAGCAAGTGTTTGAGAATTGGTGGTCACCACTGAGGCACCCCACATGGATGACTTCAAGAAAGAACTTGCTGGTCAGCTGAGAAGAGTGCAGTCAGATGACATCCTCCAGCTGCAGCACCCCTGGGATCAGCCACGGCATTTGAGAGAGGCCACACTATTCCCAGGGCATTAGGATCTGTCCTTTTCTGCCCATCATGGGACTCTTCTAACAGGCAGTCTTTGTTCTGGAGCTCCCATCATGTTGGCTAAGACTTAATCAGATTGGCATTGCAGTCTGAGCTCCCCCCTCCGACTCCTGCGTCTTTCTCCCTTTATCTTTCCCAGGCTTGTCCTTTACCCTATAAGCGTCATGCACTTGTGACTATGTCTTTGCATCTCATTCCTGGAGGGTTCACTTGACACAAAAATACTAAAGAGAACTTTTAAAAAATGCCAGCCTTCGGACAACAATAAATACTTCTTCATTTATTGGGTGTATGTTTTGTTTCAGGAACTGTTCTAAATCTTGAGAACATAAAGATGGATGAGATAAGGCTCCTGCCCTCAAAGATCTCACATTCTAGCAAAAAAGATAAACATGCATTCACACAGCAAATCATAACAAGAGTTTCTTGCATACCTTAACTTTTAATATATATGTATATATAT
>NW_007739017.1:6524-7023 GCF_000696425.1 Galeopterus variegatus | reverse complement strand
ATATATATGTATATATATATATACATATATATACACGTATTTTTTAACTAAAAATTTAGAAGCTACAGGGCAAACTTGAGACAATTCACAAATGTGTAACAACTTGTCTTTAATGGGCTCGTCGAATCCTTATATATGGGTAATATCATTATGGAATATGGCGGGAATAAGGATTGGGACACAAATATTTCAGGAAAATTTACTGATTTTGTCAACTGAGTTCAGCAGAATTGATTCACACCTTCTCTACCCTAGTCTTCTCACTGAAATGGGGATAATGATGCTAACTTATCACATTACCCAGTTGTTGAAGTATCTGCAAACTGTTTAATTCATGAAGAAATAACACCCACATGCAGAATATTAGGCTGTGGTCAACCAGAACATGCTTTGAATGTATTTCCCCATTTACAGACTCACTTATTAGAAGTTTAAATACCATTAATTGTATTGAACCCAAAGAAACAAAATGTTGATTAATAGGAACACTTATTTCCCC
>NW_007739017.1:4005-6028 GCF_000696425.1 Galeopterus variegatus | reverse complement strand
CATCTCTGTCATGAGCTGAGTAACACAGTGACCAGTCCAGAGGCAGAATGTTAAAGTGTAATAAAAAGAGGTTTCGTAGGTAGAATTTCATTAAAGGATCACAGTTTTCACTTTTAGAAAAATTTGTTACTTTGGAAAAATTGTAAATTTACAGAAAAATTACAAAGATAATATAAAGAGTTCCATATACCCCTAATCCAGATTTAATGACATTTTACATTTGTACATTTACATTGTACATTTGTTAGCAATGGTAAACTGTTATTCACTAAACTCCAGGCTTTTTTCCCCAGTAATGCCCTTTTATTCTTCCAGGATTTATCCAGTCCAGGGTACCACACTGTATTTGGTTGTCATGTTTCCTTACTCTCCCCTGGTCTCTTTTCCTGTTTTTTTATGACCATGATAATTTTGAGGAGTACTGGCTGGGCATTTTGCAAAACGTTCCTCAACCTTGTTAGACTAAACATTTTCTCATTGTTCCATCGGGGCTATGGGTCTTGGGAAAGAATAACACAGATGTGAAAAATGCCTTTCTCATCACATCATATCAAGGTACATGCTTTCATGATTATCACTGTGACGTTTGTTAATCAAGATCTTTGGGTTATAGTGTTGTTTACCAGACTTTTTCACTGTAAAGTTATTGTTTTTCCCCTTTCTATCCTCTTTTCTTGATAAGTGAGTCATGAAATGTAGCCCAGAGTTGGATGGGATGGGGTGGTAGGTTGAGGGGCTGGGGTTGGAATTAAACTTCATGTCCTGGAGGAGGAAGTATATACTTAGACTTTCACTTTTAATTATTTCCTATATTTATTATTACAGAACCATCAAAAATATCAAAGTAGACCTGGAAGTATGAACTCAGACATGTTGCAAGATTAGAAAGGTTTGGGAATAATCATAACAGTAATAGCAACTGTAAAGGCTTTGATTCCTTGGGGTCCATTGCATTTGCTAGGCTCCATGCTGTGGGCATTGCATATATTTCTCTAATTTTAGCCACACCCTCAGTGTTTCTAGGTACCTGAGGGCATGGAGACTCAGGGAGGTTTAGTCTTCCAGGTGAAGGCTGTATAGATAGTGACACAAACAAGAGTCGAGCCCAGGACTGTCAGATGCAATCAATCACATCACCTCGTGTGTCTGAGGAAGTAAGAAGCATCTGCACCATAGCAGTGCCTCAGGACTGGGCTGAAAGCAGGGGGCTGTACTGAAAATTAGAGTAAGGAGGGAATTTAATCCAAATAGTCAATTTAGGTTAGAAACAGTGACCCGTGGAGAAGGAAAGTGAGGCAGGCCAAGCCAAGCTGTTTCCCATGCAACCAAATCATTCCCTTCTCCATGCCCCCATCTCTCTCTTTTCATGTGTCTGTCATAGAACTTGTCAGATATCGTTAATTCATAAACCATGTCTGTTTCTCTAACATCAGCCCGTGAGCATTAAAGTAGCGAAGTCCATGCCTTGCAGCTCTTCATAGCACCAATCCCTAGCATGGGGCCCAGTGCTTCCTAGCTGCTCAGTGTTTACTAAACAAATGCATGAATAATTACATATGAAGCGAAGTCCATGCCTTGCAGCTCTTCATAGCACCAATCCCTAGCACAGGGCCCAGTGCTTCCTAGCTGCTCAGTGTTTACTAAACAAATGCATGAATAATTACATATGAAGATCCCTGGTATGTCAGTATCTAAAAATGACTATTTGTTTTAATCACATCAAATTATTTATTAAGGTCATACAAGAGAGAACAGTCATCCTTCTGTGTTTTAGCTGGAGACAAGAGTTTGCCTGTAAATCACAGTGGCACAGTGGTGTCAACAGTGGAAGACAGACCGTGGCTGGCTTGGCTGACTGGAAGTTAGTCAGAATGGATCTGCCACTTGGAGCGTCAACAGTAACGATGTCATATCGTTATTAGTCAAGAGCAGAACCGCGGTTACTGCTTCCAACACGCACCTCCCACCATTACCTCTTCAATGGCCACTGCACTGACCTCTTTTCCTGCTCATCTAATCTCCT
>NW_007739017.1:2704-3515 GCF_000696425.1 Galeopterus variegatus | reverse complement strand
ACATAAATCTACACAGATTTGTAATATTCCATAAGGTTTCTATTGGCATTGGCATAGTTATGGGATGTTACTCCATTTCCATCACTTGTATTCTTAAATGGGTTGAATGCATTTAATTTACTCTCATTTATTTTAGTCTATCTTACAAATGTTTGCATGTAGTATTTTTTAAAAATTTTGGTCAGAAGTTATAATCATAGAAACAATAATGACAATCACATACACGTGCTGAAGACTTTATTCTTTACAAAGAACTATCACATACATTAGCTCCCAGGGGTACGGACAGTTGTAATACAAATCCATGGGCATTAAGAGATTTGGGTGAGTTTATTATCAAGGTCCCATCATCTGTTTAAAGAGGGGTAATTAAAATATACTTTAATGATTGTTATTATGAGGCATTTTNTGTGGGGATGCAGATGATCATGGAAATATTTTATCCAATACTGGGAGCCTGTGCTTTGAACCCTCCAGGAGTATCCAAAGCCATTATTTTTGGCCTAGCTTCACATTAGCAACACTCAGGTTGTTTTGGAATATACAGATGTCTGGGCTCCACCCACCAAGACCCCCAGTTCAGTTGGCCTGGGCTTGGTTTATGCATGGGTATTTTTTGAACGCTCCTCAGGAGACTCGATGTATTGAAAACTACTGATCAAAAAAGAATGACGTTTAAATACACCACTTATGAATTCTGTCTGTTGTTTTACAAACACAGATATTTTTGATGGCTTCATGTGGAAGACAGGTAATTCATATGGTCAATATACTCTGATGAATTGTTGCACTTGGAGGCAGGTACAATGGC
>NW_007739017.1:0-893 GCF_000696425.1 Galeopterus variegatus | reverse complement strand
GGCTCAGGCTTTAAAATAAAAGCCATAATTCATTATTGATTCACTCATTCATTCATTCATTCATTTTATTCATATATTTTTTCATGTATTTAGTTACTCAACAGTGTTTGGCATTGCTCTAGGCCTGGACAATACAGTTGTAAATAAATTCTGGATCGCACAGAACTTATCTCTTAGTGAGAGCAAAAAAAAAACAAAAAACCCCAAAACAAAACAACAAATAAACAACAACAATAAATAAAACAGGTAGTGATAAGTATTATGCAGAGAATTAAAGTAGGTGATATGAGAAAGAATGATGGGTGGTCAGGAGAGCTCTTCTGAAGGGATTATATCTCAGCTGAGATCTATATGGTCTGAAGGAATCAGTTCTGAAAATATTAAGGGCAAGAAGATTTCCCATACAGGGAACAGCTTGTGGAGAAGGTTTAAGGCAGGAATTCTACAAAAATGAAAGAAGGCTGGAGAACCTAAAGAATGGCTAGCTTAAAGAACAGTTANATTTCCTGTTGATGCTTCCCACTGGTCAAACCCAACCAGAATCTAAAAGGCAAGAATACCTGTTGGTGAAGTCCATGCAGGTCCACGCACAGGTCACAGATCAGAGAACATGTGGGAAAGGGCGAGTGATTCTGGAAGGGCAAGTGGAAGATAGCTGCCCAGGTGCCAACAGTTTCTTCGTCTATGAGATCTTCTACCCCCAGCACCTGCAGTGTCTGGTACATATAATATTCTCAACAAGAACTAAGTGAATTATTACCAATGACAAATGAGGTTACAAGTCAAGAGAAGTGAAAGTTACATTTATTGGATACCTTTCAGTTTCCAGGTATCTCCTTTAGTTTTATTGAATCTCACAGCAACTCCGTACCATGAGTTATTGCTATAGCCTC
>NW_007739016.1:39169-39372 GCF_000696425.1 Galeopterus variegatus | reverse complement strand
CAGTCATCCATTGATAGACATATATGTTGGTTCCATATCTTGGCTATTGTAAACAGAGCTGTGAATGAACACGGGAGTGTAGGTATCCCTTTGATATGATGATTTCCATTCCTCTGACTACATACCCAGAAGTGGGATTGCTGTATCGTATGGAAGATCTATCTGTAGTTGTTTGAGAAAACTCCATACTGTTTTCCATAATG
>NW_007739016.1:20559-36489 GCF_000696425.1 Galeopterus variegatus | reverse complement strand
GTAGTGTATTGACAGTCACTTTGAATCTAATGTGAGCTATAGTTTCATCCGCTATCTTGGTATATGACCCTGGGCAAGTTATTTATATTCCCTATTTTGTCATCTGAAGTTTGGTAATATAATTCCTGCCTCAGTGAATTATTCTGAGTGAGTGGAATAACACATCTCTGACATGCATTTTTTTTATTGGTTATGAATATTCGTGAGATACAAAGCTGATTGTCACCCCTCGTGCCCATGATGTGAGGGCCAGATTCATACTGGCAGCGTACCCATTAGCACAAAATGCATTTGTACCCTTTGTCCCCCACCCAATTATCCTCAACCTCCGTCTCCCTCACCCTTTCTCCCCACTCCACTTTGTAGCCCAAAGAATGTTCTCTCCCTCTGCAAGTCCAAAACATCACTGTGGTCTTTCTTTCCTTCCTTCTTTCTCTCTTAGCTCCCACTTGTCAGTGAATACATGTGGTATTTATCCATTTGTGCTTTGCTTATTTCACTCAACATAAGTTTCTCCAGGCTCATTCATTGCGAATGAGAATATTTCATTATTTTTTTAAGGCAGAGTAGTATTCCATGGTGCATATATACCACATTTTCCTTATCCAGTCATCCATTGATAGACATATATGTTGGTTCCATATCTTGGCTATTGTAAACAGAGCTGCGATGAACATGGGAGTGTAGGTATCCCTTTGACATGATGATTTCCATAACTCTGACTACATACCCAGAAGTGGGATTGCAGTATCGTATGGAAGATCTATCTGTAGTTGTTTGAGAAAACTCCATACTGTTTTCCATAATGGTTGTACTAATTTATAGTACCACCAACAGTGCAGTAGTGTTCCCTTCTCTCCACACCCTCACCAGCATTTGTTATTCACTGTCTTTTTGATTATAACCAGTCTAACTGGGGTGAGATATTATCTCAGTATAGGTTTAATTTGTATTTCCCTGATGACTAGTGATGGTGAGCATTTTTCATGTACCTGTTGGCCATTTGTGTATCTTCCTTTGAAAAATGTCTATTCAGCTCCTTTGCCCATTTTTTAAATGGATTATTTGGTTTTTTTACTGTATAATTCCTTGAGTTCCTTGTATATTATGAATATGAATCCCTTTTTGGATGTATAGTTAGCAAAAATTTTCTCCCACAGTGTAGGCTGTCATTTTACTCTGTTGATTGTTTCCTTTGCTGTGCAGAAGTTTTTAGTTTGAGATAGTCCCATTTGTTTATTTTTTCTTTTACTTCTTGTACTTTCGGGCTTATGTTCATAAAATCTGTGCCCAGACCTAGTTGCTGAAGTGTTTCACCTATATTTTCCCTTAGTAATGTTACAGTTTCAGGTCTTATACTTCAGTCTTTAATCCATTTTGAGTTGATATTAGTGTATGGTTAGAGGTGCATATCTAGTTTCATTCTTCTGCATATGGATATCCAGTTTTCCCAGCACCACTTGTTGAAGAGGCAGTCTTTTCCCCAATGTAGATTTTTGGTGCCTTTGTCCAATATCAGATGGCTGTATGCTCTGAATATGTGTTGCTGATCCTCAACCATCTCTTGATCTCCAAAGTAATGGAAAAGCTCAGGAAAAAGTAGGATTTGGGGCAATTTCCACTGCCTCGTGCTATGTATCTATTTATAATCACTTATGCATTGTGTTTTTCTCTTGAAAGGCAGGTTCAATTGATAGGACTTCCTTGTCCTGGAGACAATCTCCTTGGGAGGTAAACTCCAGATAGGTATGATGCTGATATAGAAGGAATGATAGTTGATTCAACGTCCTTCTCCACCTCTTTTGTCATTCTGTGACATATTTGCGATGTAGGTGTGCTCTTTTCAACTGCGGTCCCTGCTTGTCAGAGGTTATATTGCATTGTTAAGGTTTAATTTCTAAATGTAAAATACAAACAAATCAAGGGCCGGCCCGGTGGCGCACTGCTACAGTGCGCCACTTGGGAGTGCGGTGGCGCGATCCCGCCGAGGGTTCGGATCCCGCATACAGACCGGTTCCCGCTCACTGGCTGAGCGAGGTGCGGGCGCAACACCGAGGGTTGCGATCCCGTTGCTGGTCCTGGTCCAGTACGGGCGCGACACTGAGGGTTGCGATCCATTGCCGGATACGAAAAAAGAGACAAAAAGGAAAAAAAAAATACAAACAAATCAAGACAAAGAAACTTTTATAATCCTGTGAAGGAGAGATAGCATTGTATAGAATAACTTTTTTAAAAATTAATTTTTATATCAAAGATGATATAATCACATTATAAAGAATTTGTAAAATAGAAAAACAAAGGAAATCAACAATAATTACTGTAACATATACAGGTAACACTGAGTGTACTTTTTTCTAACATTTCTTCTAAGGACTTTTTTATGGGGTTGTTATAATTATATGACTATAAACATATTTGTTTCATTCTCTTTTTTCACTTAGCTATATATTACAAGCAGTTTTCATGTTATTTTGTAGTCCTCACAGATGTCATTTAAAAATCATTGTTAAGGAACACATCATAGTCTATCAACTGGATGCAGCACAATTTAATTAACAATATTTCTTAAGCTTTAATTTTTAAATGTCAAGCTTTTACTATGTTGTCACCACATCAGAAGACTTTCCAGATCACCCTCCTAATCCATTCATTCACTCATTGATAAATTTGTTTATTAATAATTTATTCAGCTTTATTTCTTATCAGCACTTTCTAGGCTTTGGAATATATCCTTGAACAGAGCAGACAAAGAGCCCTGCTTCCCTGGAACTTACATTTTAGCAGGGGGAGACAGATATTAAACAGATAGATAAGCAATTTATATCATATATTAGAAAGAGATATGACCTATGGGAAGGAAAATAGAGAACAGTGTGGGGAAGGGCGGTACTTTCCATGTTTTGGGCCTCATCCAGCAGATGCCCTTTGAATAAAAACTTGAAACAGGAGAGAGTTATCCATGAGGATACTTAGGGGGAAGGGTGTGGCAGGCAGATGAATTTGGTACTAGGCCTGGTGTATTCAAGAAAGAGCAAAGAGGCCACTGGGATTGTAATATTTCCCTTCACCATTAACGTCTCTTGTTTATCTTTCATCTGTAGAATTTATCACCACCTGACATAATATATATCATTTATTTGTTTATTTTCTGTCTTTCATCACTGGACTGTAAACTAAGAACATGTGACTTCATTTTGTTCACTGCTAGAACTCTACTTGCTTCAGTGCCTGGCACATAGTAGGTGTTCAACTAGTATTGTTAAATGAAGGAGTCAGTGAGTGATTCGAAAACCTCGATCAGTGGAACCTGTAAGTATGTTATAAAGTTTTTTGTTTTTTACTTTGCACATTAATAGTGAGTTATGTAAAGTCATTCTCAAACATTAACATTCTATTCTTATCCTAATACATTAGCCTGTGAAATCACTAGTCTAACTCCCCTGTGACGAGTTGAGGCCTGGAGAGAATAAAACACTTGGCAAACTCAAACAGCCAGTTTGTAAAAGAACCCAATCTGGAATCTCAGTTGACGAGTTTTCTTTCCATCAGAACTTTTTATTTCTCTTCTTGTAATTGAATCCAAATACATTCATTCTGCTTTTGACCATGAAATTAATGCATTTTTAATTTTTCTTAATTTGGACAGCTACTACTGGTTATGTCCAGTCACTCTCCAGATCTTCCAGCTGTGCATTCTCTATGGATTTAATTTGGCTCATTGTACTTGGACAGGAAATTCTGCTTCTAACCTGTTTAATGACCTCAGCTTCTTAGGATCATCCTGACTTCCCTTTATGAGAACAGCAGGATACTCAGCCTCTCTCGTCTTTGGTGATCTCCTTTATAAAAGGGAGATAATAATGGTACTTTTTGTCCTTTTATACAGATTTAATGATATAAAGTAGGTAACATACGCAGCTTAAAAACTGGCAAATAAGAAACCCCTAGAAAATGTTAGCTATTATTTTCAAGTACTTTCAATATTTATCCTCATATAAGCTGTGATAGGTAATAATATCTCTATTTTTAAGTAGAAGAAATTATGTATGACTCAGAGTAGTGTTGCTTTGCCCCCCATGGGTTTGTCACCCCACATCCCCTGGGTGAGGGAGCCACAAAGTATTACTCAAAGCCCATCTCTTCTGAGCAGTGAGAAGCCCCAAAGTGGTTAAATTCCCCGGGACCCTCAACTGAGAGGCATCCCTTCCTTGGGAAACTAACCCCAAATCGCTGTTCTCTTCCTGCATTTATTTTCCAGACCAGGAAGATACAGGAAGAAAATATAGGTGGGGTTATAGTTTAACAATATAGGCTGGTTACTTTCAGTGAAACAAGCCAGATGACATTCTATTAGATAATTAAGTGATCCACCAACAAAAGCTTGATCTAGCAAATATTCCCTTCTTACAGCAATTTCTCAGTATCTTTACATAACAATCAGTAACTAGTCTGTCCTTGAGCCAGCAACCTTGCTGTGCCAGAAACCTTTATCTTTATTTATAGCCTGAGGAAAATTTCCAGTTCTCTTCAAGGTCAATATTTGAAACTGCAAGGCTTTGGAAAACCAGGCCCTATGAAGTACATTTGCTTTAAGAATCCTTTACATTGTAGTAAAATGACTTACTTAAAACCACACACAGAAGGCCTTGAAGCTTTTCTTTTGAACCTTCAACTAGTAACCTTTTCATCAGATCTCAGGAGAAAACACAGAAGACTTATTTTAAGTCTTCTACTTTTTAAAAAAATTTTTTATTTTTTACCAATTTACAGAGACGGATAACCCACAAATATATGATTCTGGTATCAGGCAATGTAAGAAAAACTGTTAGATTAATCTACTAGTGATGCATCCACCCATCTGATGTTCTAAATATTGAAATATCATTTATCCATTAAAGAAACCAGGGCCGGGCCGGCCCGGTGGCGCACTGCTACAGTGGGCCGCTTGGGAGCGTGGCTGCGCTCCCACCGAGGGTTTGGATCCCACATACAGACCGGTTCCCGCTCACTGGCTGAGCAAGGTGTGGGCGCAACACCGAGGGTTGCAATCCCGTTGCTGGTCCCGGTCCGGTACGGGCGCGACACTGAGGGTTGCGATCCATTGCCGGACATGAAAAAAAAAAAAAGAAACCAGGGCCAATTAGGAAAATGTCCAATTCCAGTTCTAACCCAGAAAATGTGCAACATGAGTCTGAAATATCTTGTTAAACCATAAAGCAAGGAGGCTATCAAAAGCACTCATGAGCCAACTTAAAGAGTTTCCTACTGCCAGAGATAGGAAAATTTGAAAATCACTAAAGAAATAATGTGTTGAAATACATCAAATATTTTTAAATGTGTGAGTTCAAAATAATACTTAAAAAAACAAAACAAAAAACCTTCACTGGCCATCTTTATGAATAATAAGGTGCCAACTCATCGCTCTTAAAACTGGTAAATAAAGGGAAGAACCATTTAACCTGCATTTCCTTTATGAACTATACCTGATGGTAACCAAATATTTGAGGAGAGTGAGTTTCTTTTCACTCAAGCCAATAGATGAAGAAGGAATGATAGAATTAGAAATAGCCATTTTGCAATTCATAATTAATTAACAGATAGAGTCAATACTCCTCAACTGCTGCTTAAATAACAGTAAGGGATTTCACCAGACATTACATAGCAACTAGTTGTAGTATGAAACACCAGCTAAGAATAATTCTTCCAGAAATCATACTGAAATCTGATTAGGCCTCTAAACTCTAGCTAGTAATCAGAGGAAATGTAAGAAAAAAAAGAAAATGTTGAACATGTCAGGGATGTTATCATCACAATTCAGACCCTAGGTAACTCTATAGAACAAATAATGTCGATTTATCAACAAATAAATAGTAAAAAAAAAATGGATAAAGAAACTGTATTTGTAACAACATGGGGCTTGTTCAACAAATTACCGCACATCTGTAAAATGGGATAGCATGCAGTTTTAAAAATGAATGAGGAATGACATGTATATGCTGATGTCAAAGGTGTCTAAAATAACATTGTCTTGTTTAGACTATTTTGACTGCTATATAATTATATTGAAGGAAACTCATAATCTTATACATTAGAAATATATTTCTGTCCACATCTTAGAAAGACTTCCTGGAGATAGATAAACTCATCTAAAGTTTCTTAGGCATCAACTGGGTATGGACCTCTAAGTGATACAAATAAAAAAAAGCAATAAGTGGTTCAGGAAAATGACAATCGCATCAAGGAAAGGAAACCAGGAGAAACCATTGTGAAGCCATGTATAGCAAATGTAAAGTAATGCACAATACTATCAATTTTTTGAGACTTTTCATATTTGAAACCTTGAACAGCAGCTCTGTTAGGGTATTATAACTGTAAGTTATAATTGTAAACTTATGGAATAAAGATTTGATAACTGGAAAAATAAATTGTGTGACAGTGACATAGTGAATATCAGTATTGTGCATTTTGTTTCTACTACAGAATTAAATACATAAAAACATTCCTGATCTCTGTCTTTAAGGCTGATCTTAAGAACTTGGAAAAATTTGAATGCTACTGCAAATTCATATTTGAACTGAAGACTTTGTTTTTTACTTTATCTTTAATTTTTGATAGTTTCAAATTATTATGTATTTTAGTGAACTCATGTTTTGAATTAAATTTGATTGGACACTTCTCTTTTTGTACCTGAATATTGCATATATCCTCAGATTAGTAAAGTGGACAGCCATCATTTCCTTTAATATGCTTCCTGGTGTTTTTCCTTTTTCTTCTCCATTGGCAGCTTTTATTATTCAAAGATTTGGTCTCTGGTGGTCTTCAGTAATTCTCAGAAGCTTTCTTCATTCTTTCTCTTTCTTGTGTATTTTTGCTTCTCTCACTGGATAACTTCTAATGTTCTGTGATCCAGCTCACTGATTCGTTCTTCTGCTTCATGGAGTCTGCTATTGAAGCTTTCTATTGAATTTTTCAGGTAATTATTATAATCTTCATCTCAAGGATTTCTATTTTTTAATTGTTTCTACATTTTTCTCAAATTTCTTGCTTTGATCATGTATTCTTTCCTAAATTTCATTCATATATTCTTATAGTTCACTAAACATTTAAACAGAATTACCCTGAACTCTTTGTCAGTAATTTCATAGCTCTCCCATTTCTTTGGGAACCATTTTTGGAGCTTTATTTTCTTTTAGAGATGTCATGATTTCCTGGTTTTTTGTAATAATTGTGCTCCTACATTGTTGACTGCACATTTGAAGAGACAGCCACCTCTTCCAGCCTATACATGTGCTTTTGCAGGGAACAGTCTTCACTATTAAGCCTATAGTTCTGAAAGAGCCAGCTGGTTACAACAACATGTGGGCATTGATTGTAGTCAGTTCTATAGTTTCATGAGCTTTTCTTTGATGTCAGGTAGAGCTAGTGGCTTGGCTTTGATGTCCAGGAAGATCACTGGCTAGGCTCTACTATCATGCAGAGATGCTGGCTGGGTACTATAATGAACACTGGTCAGGTCCATCTTGGACCAAGCAATTTGGCTATTTAATATCTACAGTTGGACAGAACTGCAGGTGGGTTCCAGGGTTAGGTAGAATCATTGCTTGGGACAGGGGAGAGCAGAGGATATGCTCTTAGATATTCATAATTAAAGATTGTCTCTGTCTGAGTGGACCCTTGGGAGACCTTTTGGCTTCATTGGACTATTATTTGAACTTTTTGCATAGAATAGGTTTTGCTTCAACGTTTCTCTGAAATGCATGGGGGCAAGCATCTCCTTGCTTAGGCAGTGCCATTGAGGTGAGTCTGAGATTGGCCATGAAGACTAGCCATCTAGGAGCTCAAGCCAGGTTGAGCTTCCCATTGTGTTTCTGAAATAACCAGCTGAGCTTTGTGGGTGAGCTATGCAGTTGGCTGGTATCTGCAGTTGGGCACCATAGCTGACAGGAACACAGAGGTACTGCAAAGATTCTCTGCTGATCAGTATGAACTCCTCCTGCTTTCCTTGTTTCTACCTGAATCCGGGAGGTATAGCTGTGCCATTACCCTCAGTATGGTCCATGAGGTGAGAATGAGGCTTCCTAGGAAGCATCTTGGAATAGTAGAGAAGCTGGATCACTGCTCCAGTTCTATTTTACCTCTGTAGAAGCCATGAGTCCTGAAGAATTCTGTCTTCTTTGTGCTGACTTAGAGAAGTGGGATGGCACAGTTGAAGTGAATTCATTATTACCTTTTAAATTCAGTTTTCAATAAGTTCTGTGGATCACGTGTGTGTCTCAGTCTTGTTTCTAAGTAATGGGTTTTTTACAAAGATGTCCTGGTCTGTGAATAGTTACTAGTTAACCTTTCTGTGCTGGGGAGCGGATCCTGAGGTTTCCTATTCTGCCATTTTGCTGACATCAATCATGACTCACTTTTAAGGTGTATGACAGTAGAGAAGGTCAGCATTCTAACAAGTGACCCATAATTATTTTTCTTCCTGTTGGGTATTAAAAACATTATAGAGAACAGAGACATCTTTGATACAAAATATCTCTGTGTTAAACTTGTTTTTTACAGATAATTTAGGACCGTATGTCATTTTCAAATCTATATATTGTCCCAAACTTCACATAGACTTACAGAAAAAATTCTATGTCTAGGTTGTGTGAATATTTTTTTGTGTATGTGTGTGCACACAAGAGCATACAAACACATGCACATGGGCATGCCTAAGAGTAAGAGCGGGAAGACGTCAGCCCTGAATGGGGCATTGCTCTGTGCTGGAGAACTCTTCGTTATTAAAAGAGTCAAGATTCTTTCAAATGACTTTCCTGCCTTTTCTTGGAAGGCTAATTTAGTCTTCTACCATAGACCACATCATCAATTCTCTGATTCTATTTTAAATGACCTTGAATAAGGTAATGAGAAATTCTCATGACTTAGAATATGTACTTTTCAAAATGATTTCTTAGTGCGATATTAATTATTTAAAATATGTGTAGGGGTTAGAAAAACTGATTAATTGAATCAGGTAAATTACCAAGCATTTACGTTGTCATTTTATGAAAGAGACAGTTCTGGTCAGAATGATTTATTTATTTAAAATATAAAATTTTATTTAATGGTGTCACATCAGCAGAGGCTTTCTGTTTCTATGTTTTGCTAAATAAAGTTAGAAATGTTAACCAAGATTTTCAGTTGATTTATCCATCCAATAAGACACTGATGTATCACTGAACCACACAGAGAAACCAGACTCATTTATTATTAAATAGATTGCAATAAGTGGACCAGGAAAACTGACTTTATTGCTTTCCATATTCAAGATCAAAGTGTTAGTTTATTTGGGGGTTTCATTTGCAGAATCTAAATGCTAATTTATTCTTTATATGGGTTTTATTTTCCAAAAAGGTTGTATGTTTGAGTGAAAGTAGATTGTTTTTTTTTTTTTTTTTTTTTACAAAAGATGACCGGTAAGGGGATCTCAACCCTTGGCTTGGTGTTGTCAGCACCATGCTCAGCCAGTGAGCAAACCGGCCATCCCTATATGGGATCCGAACCCACGGCCTTGGTGTTATCAGCACCACACTCTACTGAGTGAGCCATGGGCCGGCCCGAGTGAAAGTAGATTTTATGGGATGCAGGTAAAGTAGCACTGAGAGGGAAATGTATAGCTATACATGTCTATATTTTTTAAACGTCCCAAATAAATAACCTAACCTTCACCTTAAGACAATAGAAAAAGGAGAGTAAACTAAACTTAAAGCAAACAGAAGGAAACAAGTTATAAAGATTAGAGTGGAAATCAACAAATAGAGAACAGAAAACCAATAGAGAAAATCAATGAAACCACAATCTGGTTCTTCGAAAAGATAAGAAAATTAACAAACCTTTAGCTAGATTGATGGGCAGAAAACAGATTCAAATTACTAGAATTAGAAATGAAAGTGAAGGGACTGGCTGGTCAGCTCAGTTGGTTAGAGTGTGGCCTTATAACAGGATAGCCAAGGGTTCGGTTCCCTGCACAGGCCAGCTGCCAAAAAAAAAAAAAAAAAAAGTAGAAATTAAAGTGAAGTTATTACTAATGGCCTTACAGAAATATAAAAGATTATAAAGAAAAATGATAAACATTTGTATGATGATGTTAGATAATAAAGATGAAATGGACAAATTTCTAGGACAACAGAAACTATTGAAACTGATTTAAAAAGAAATAGCCTCAGTAGACTTATAACAAGTAAAAAGATTAAATTTGTATCAATAGTAATAATATGATAAAACTAAACCCAAAGAAAGGCCAAGGCCCAGGTAGGTGTACTAGTGAATTCCACCAAACATTTAAGAAAGAATTAATATTATTTTTAAAGTAAATCTTCCAAAATACACAAAAGGAAAGACCCCCCTCCTCAGATTAATCTATAAGACCAGTACTACACTAATACCAAAACCAGAAACTGGCAGCACAGAAAAAGTATAGGCCAATATGGTTAATGAATATGGATGGAAAATTCCTTAACAAAATACTAGCAAACCACATCCAGCAACATATAAGGATTATGCAACCTGACCAAGTGGGACTTATCCCAGGAGTGCAAAGTTGGTTTATCATCCAAAAATCAATTAACGTAGTTCACAATATCAATAGAATAAAGTTCAAAAACTATATGATGACTTCAATCGATGCAGAAGTAGCATTTTGACAAGTTTTAACACATTTTCCTAATAAAACTCAAAAACCTATAAATAGAATAGAATTTTCCTCAATTTGATAAAAGGTATCCACAAATCCCCATAGCTAACATACTCAGTGATGAAAGACTGGATGCTTTCCCCTTAAGATTAGAAAGAAAACATGTCTGTTTTTGCCACTTCTATTTAACATTATCCTGGACATTCTAGGTAGGACAGTAAGGCAAGAAAACTAAGTGAAGTCGTCCAGATGGCAAAGTTATAAACAAGCCTGTCTATATTTGCACATGATATAAACTCTCTTTCTCTCTCTCTTTCTCCCTCCAACCCTCGCTCCTGCCCTATTCATCATGTGACACACTTCATTGCTGTAGAGTCACCACCAAGGCCCTCACCAGATCTGTTCCCTAGACTTTGGGCTTTCCAGCCTCTGAAACTGTAACCAATAAATATTGTTTCTTTACAAATTACCCAGTTTCAGGTATTTCTGTTACAAACAATGGAAACAGACAAATACAGTATCCTGGCAACCTGGCAATACTCTAAGTGTGGGAAGAATGTCATTCATCTTGTTTGCCTCACAACACTGCCCAAAGAGTTGTACTTAGCCAATGCTCTAATAAATATTTGTTTAATGAATAAAAGATCACTGAGTTCTTCTATATATTTGATATCCCATGAAAGAAAGAGCAGCAGGTCAATTCCGTGACAATTACAGATAGAAATATATAGTCATAGAATAAGACTTTATGGCAACTTAAATGTAAGAACAACATTAGCCTAACAATACCCAAGCTTTATAATCATATTTATGCATAAAATGACATAATCATTTATGCCATACTTCGGCCAATATGTACCTACCTAAATATGTGGATATATTTTATATTCATTTTATCTTTATCTGTCTCGGTTCTTGATGACAATGTCCATGTCTAATCGATGGTCCATATATGCATAATATCCATTACAATGAAAGCTAGTGTTCTCTAGTCATTTGTTGAATTCAAATGAAGTGATAAGCCCTGGTGAATTAGTGACCACAAAATATTATTTGCCCTGTGGTGCCAGGTACAGGTATATTATTTACTGCTTAATAAATAGTGACTTCTCAGAAAGTAGCATAGGCTTGGAATGGACTTTCAAAAGTGTCTACCAGAAGTGGTATCAGGAGATATTTGGTGGTAATCTCAAAGTGATGTGAGCAAACAGTTTAGCCATATGCCTTGTGTTTGACTTACATTTTTCAGACCTAGGGGACACCATTTCAATGTGACTACACAGTCTTAGAAAGAATCTTTGGCATTTAAAAAGTCATTTCTAAAACCTTCATGAGAAGGCTCATTGGAAATCATCTGAACATGCATAAGTTTCATTTTAAAAAAGGAACAGCCAAAAAGCCATTGACAAAAGCTACCTTTTATACTGAATGACCCACAGTCACTGGGCACTAATCACTGGACCTGTTTATGTTGCTTGTAAAAACCTGCACTGCCATGGAAGTTATAATTCCTAGGTGTCTTCATACCAGGCCTGATAAACTCCATGTAACCTTCATAGAAGATTCTAGAAACCCACAGCCTGTGCAAACTGTCTCCTCAGATGTGAGCAAACGTGTGTATTGAACTTCTTTCTCAGCTTGATAAAAGTTTGACTTCATAGGAAGATTAAGAATGAAATTTCTTTTTTCTTTTCTTTTGTTTTTCTTTTTTAAAGATGACTGGTAAAGGGATCTTAACCCTTGACTTGATGGTGTCAGCACCATGCCCTCCGAAGTGAGAGAGATGGACATCCCTATATAGGGATCCGAACCTGTGGCCTTGGTGTTGTCAGCACCACACTCTCCAAAGTGAGCTATGGGCAAGCCCCAAGAATGACATTTCTATAGTGGAGCCTGTGTATTCTCCAAGAAGAAAACATTCTGAGATGTTAATGAGAGTCAATATTGGGGACTCTCTTCAAGTAGCACCAGAAAAATAACATGGATGTCTTTTATGAGTAATTGTTCAAGACTAAATTCTGTGTTCCTTAACCAATACCAGTGTCCCCTTTTCTGTCCATTGCCTCTTTTCATAAACTACTAAGATCTATATCTATACTTATTTACCTCGTCTTCAACTTATTGAAAACTGACTCAATAATGTTGGTACTCTTGGGCTTTACTATGAAAATCCAGAAAGAGGTAAGGGAGAGAAGGAAACAAATTATACATCACTAATTACTGAGTAGGTTAGAGTGGACTAAATTGTCCTGACTGGGTGGATTTCTTCTATTACCTATTTTAATAATAATTCACACATAAATAAGAGATTTACATAATGAAATCAACTTCCCTGTCCTTTCTTCACATTTATCCTTGACCCACCCATTGTTAATAAAAACACAGATTTCCTAAGGTCCTTTTTATTGTTTATTTGGTATCCCTCTTCTCTCCCTGAATCTCTGTACTTTACCTTCTCTCTCCCTCCATCCCATTCAGTGTGGTTTTCTCTCCCACAGCCCTTAATTTGAACCCCTATTGGTTCAGCCCAAATCTGGCCTCCTAGGGTCTTTACTTAAAATTACACCCTTTCTCGGCTCCATCCCCTTTCCTGTCTTGCTTCTCCCATTCTCCTAAGAGGTTTTTTTTTTTTTTTTCCTGAGAAAACTTTCTTAATGAATCACTTACACTTAAAGGGTCTTCTACTGGGGAAACTGACCTAAAACCCATTTACTTTCTCAATATTTAGAAAGATTCTATTGCATAGAAACAAAACATATCATGGGCAAGTCAAAACTCAAATTGAAAGAACACATTTGGAACACACGATAAACTGCTAATTTCTCCTAATATGTAAAGAGCTCTTGTGGAAATCAATTCAAAATGACCTAAATCTAACCATGGGGAAAAGATGTGAAGAGAAAATCACAGCAAATAAAATAGGAATGACTGAATTTCTCTCAAAATAAAATAAACTATGTTTAAAATGACAGTGTGATACCATTTTTATGTTACTCAGATTGGCAAAGATTTTACAAAGTATTATACAGTGTTAGCATGGGTGTGGGGAAATAGGGACACGGGGCATAATCACAATTTGTGGTAAGGGCATACTGCCAGTATGGATCTGGCCATCACATTTTGGGCATGAGTGGTGACAATCAGCTTTGTTCTCCATGAATATTCATAACAAATAAAACCAAAACAAAACAACAACAACAACAAAAAGACTCCTAATTTCTGGAGGAAGAACTAACTGTATACAATCTCTTTAAGAGTCTGTATTACCCTTTGTTTTGGTGGCTGGCTGGAGCGGGGATCCAAACCCTTAACCTTGTTGTTACAAGGGGGCACTCTAACAACTGAGCTAAGCTGCCAGCCTGAGTCAGTGGTTATCTATTACACTTTTAAATGGACATGCCTTACTTTTTCAACCCTGATTACTCTCTTCCATTTTTCTTTTTAAATTCTGTGACATCAGTTGTCACTCTCAAATTATATTTATTTACCTGCTTATTGTCTGCTTCCTCTCACTAAGCTCCATGAGAGCAGACCCTGTTCTGTGTGGTTTATTCCAATATCCTCTATGCCTAGAACAGGGCTTGGCATATAATTAATGCTTTATAGTTAATTATAGTTACATTGTTGAATCAGTAAACTAAGTAGTTGACACCTATGGCATGGTATAAGATACCCTAGTGATCCTAGAACATCTCCTCAATATCCTTCTGCTATGTCTGGAATTCTCACCTAAGCAATCGATGAAATCACCGAGGGTGTCTATTAAAATGCACTAACATTATTACCATTAAAGTAATGTATAATATAAATATATTTATATGCTTGTATAAGTATGAATATGTAATATAAACTACCACAGCATGAAAATCTAAATAGAAGTAAATTATCCAAGGAATAGAAGCATGACAGAAATACATTTTAACGAGTTGTGGGCCAGGAAAGATCAGAGTCATGAAGTAGAGTTTAATCAATTGCAAACAATTGGATGTCGGGTTTTCTATGCAATCTCAGTTGATATGTTTATATGGCATTACTTTATGAAAAAAGGAGCCCATGTTTGTAATTTGGCTAGTATTTAAGGTAGATTATCAGGTAACAGAAAGAGTGAGGTATTTGAGTGCACATCACCCTGACCATGTAGATGAAAACCCTTTGTATGCCTTGTTGCCACTTAAGATGAAAAGACCACTGTCTTTCATGGGCAAGGTCAGAGTGGAAACTGCAATTCCCCAGGTCCAGTGTGTTTCACATTCTTTTTCTCTGGTCATGTTGGCATCTGCCCACTTCCATTTTTTTGTGTGCTCCTGTGAAGTTTGTAAGAACACAACATGTTTGAAATCTTTGACATAGGAGGCCTGCAGTCTCGTTTTAGCAGCTAAAGTCTTGGTTTTTTCACCTGACAAGTTTAGTCCACACTTTTGGTCTACACATGTAACACTTTTGGCCTAATCAGGAGAGCAGTTGATCTACCCCAGATTATGCATGGGTGGCCTGTGAACTAGCCAAACACTTGGAGATTTGGCAAAAGTTTGTGCCATAAAAGGCAGTTATAGAAATATTTATGACATCCAGTAAGGGTTTGAGGATGCTGCCTGTGGAATCAAACCACAGGGTTTGATTGTAATATTGCCTTGATTTACCACCTAGGAAGAGTCCAGTACTCTGAGAGAGGAAAAAAAAACCCCACAACTTTACCCCCCTATTCTCTCATACAACGATCAACACAGAAGACTGGCTTCTGTAACCAAACTGTGTGGGGATTTCTCACCAACAGCAAACGGTCAGTTCTGAGGTGGATACCAGCTGGGTGTTCTCAAAATCAAATCTTTCCCGACAGTATCTACATGGAGATAGCCTCAGATCCCAGTAGTTAAGAGATTGGTACCCAAGATTGCCACCTCTTCAGATGCCAGCTGCAAGTCCAGCTCCCTGGAACTTCTGACCAATCAGCTATAAATTGGTGCTCCCACAACCCTTTCATCTGATTGGACTGATTTCCTAGAGCAGCTCACGTAACTAAGGGAAACACTCTCATCTATCCATTCATTATACAGGATATTCAGATGAAGAGATGCATAGGTCAAGTATTGGGATAGGGGTGCATAACTTCCATGCCCTCCTGGGGCACATGACCCCCAGGAGCCTCCATGTGTTCAGCTATCTGGAAGCCCCCTGAACCCAGTCTTTTTGGGGTTTTATGGAGGTTTCATTATATAGGCATAATTGATTAAATCATCGCCACTGTTGATCAACTCAAACTT
>NW_007739016.1:15714-19694 GCF_000696425.1 Galeopterus variegatus | reverse complement strand
GTTATCTTTTCAATAAATTGGGGGAAGGGCAAGTTTTGTTCAAAAAGAGGGTTTTTTTTTTGTTTTTTTGTTTTTTTTTGGCTTTTTTTTCTTTTTTGCCCTTCTCAGGGAGGAGATTTAGAAGGGGGTGGAGGGGCAGGAGATAATTGGAAGCAACGTTTCTTCATCTGTGATCTTGGAAAAAGCCGTCTACTGTGTGATGTCATCTGCTTCTAGAGCCTTGGAATTGGCTCTGAAATTCTTACTGTGAGGTCACCTGTAAGAATGCACTTCCAATTTTCCTGAGAATGTTGATCTGGGTGTAGCTTGGTGTGGCTTACCTCAGTGCAGAAGGATTTTTCTTTTCTTACGGTGGTGTACGTGGTTAATGGTAGGTATTTCATAAGGTTCTTCCCAGCAACGAAAGAGTGCACTTTCTTCTAAAAATCTTGATGTACAACTGATTTCCTGATTGAAAGATATGGTAAGGTTTGTTAGTCAATGGAAGCCACACCTTTTTACTTGATGATATGCTACAGTTATACTAGTTAGTTCGTGTATATAGCTAGTCATAATATCAAATATTTCCTTCAAGTTTTCATAATGTTCATTCAATTCAGGAATGGAAGGTTTAGAGATTTCAGTAGATGTAGGGTGTTGAACAGCTATTTTATACCTTATAAAATTTGCATGCTATTTTATAATCTATGGCTCCTATTCGGAAAATTTCAGATTTTTACAAGGGCCAAAGGTTGTACTTTTAGCTATTTACACTAAGTTTCTTGAAAGACTTTTCCTTAAAGTCCTTTTTATGTCTAGATTTCTGTGTTCTACTTGCCCTGATGATTGCAGATGGTATAAGGTATAAAATTTTAATGAGTAACTGCTTACAAACTCTGTTTAAAATGAGTTCTTTGGTCTAATCTATAAAGAAATGCCAAAATGAGGAATATACTCAGTTATTAATTTTTTGATCACCGTCATGGTGTTAGCATTTCTAGTTGGATGATATGCAGTTCATCCACTAAACATACAGGCAATAACCAAACAGTGGGAATAGCCTTAAAATGGAGGTATATCTATAAAATCCATTTGAAGTATTATAAGGGATAATTAGGGCATTGGAGAATCTTCTAAGCTACGTTGGTTACCTTAAGAAATATGTTGAAATTTCCAAATAGTACTTATTTTCAAGTGTTGTTATATTTGCACTTCCTTCCAAGAGAAATCCCACAGTCATCAGCCGCTGCTGCCCTGTGCTGCCCCCGCCTCAGGCATGGTGTGATGGTTCAGGTTCACACAGCTGAAAGGCTGCTTTGATCCAACTCAGGTGAATCATGGACTACAAGAAGTCTTTTTGGCCCAATGCATAATCCTTCTGATAATTGTTTGGCATCCTATGTACCTATTTATATTTTTCTGATTGTGGAACATCTACTTGATTATCAATAATATTAGTCAGGGATAAAGGCAAGTTTATAAATTGGGTGAAGAAAGGTGGGGAGTCCATTTTCTGTAGCATATTTAGCAGCTTTTTCAGCCCTATTGTTCCTTAGGGATACAGTATCAATCTTTTTAGTAGGGAGATGAATAGTCTATAATAGAATAACAATTATGTGCCTATATGCCTGTTGACAATAGGTGTCCTGGTAGAGATTAAGAATTCTAAGGACGTCCAGATATTGACATCAGCATGACAAACTCCAAAAGCATATCAGAGTAGTACAAACAGTGGCAGTTTATTCTTTTGCCAGTGTGCAAGCTCTAGTAAGTAAGAGCTATGAGTTTATTGGCTTGGGCTTATTTTACAGTGGGCAAGGAGAGCCTAACATAAGAGCACTAAATCGTCAATTAGGGCAGCAGCTGCAATTACCTCATGTTGGTAGGAGGACATGCCTGATGTCAGGGGTTCTAGTTGACTTGAGAAATATGCTATAGGACATATCTGAGAGGCAAACAGTTATTCTAGAATACCTAAAGCAATCTGATTATTTTTATGGCAATATTAGATGAAACAGTTTCTCGAAATTGGGTAAGCCAATAGCTGGGTATGTGGTGATTGCTAATTCCAAGATTCATAGGAGTTTGATGCCTCTCAGGGCCAGCAAATAGACTCTGAAGTAGCATCTGGGAAGAGGGTATGTAGAAGTTTGGCAAGGGTAGCAAAATTAGGAATCCATTGGTGACAATAGCCAGCTGCCCCTAGAAATTTATAAAACTTCTTTTCATTTGGGGGACAAGGATGGGCAAAATTGACTCAAGGAGTTTGGTGGTGAGTTTTTGAGTACCCTGAGATACTGGATATTCTAAATACGTAATAGTCATTTGCACCCACTGATGTTTAGATCTGGAAGATTTATGGCCTCATTCAGCTAGTGACTTTAGGAGAATGAGAGAGTCTATAAGAGCACCCTGTTTAGTTTAGCCATATAGTAAGAAGTCATCCACCTACTAAACAACAGAGGAGCCTTGAGTAAAAGCTACAGGATCTAAGTTGGTTTTATGGACGTGGGAAAATATTGAGGGGAACTCACAATATCCCTGAGATATGTGAGTCCATATTAACTGCCTTCCTCTAAACATAAATGCAAAGAGAAATTGTGAGTCAGGGTGCAATGGAATTGGCAAGAAATCTGAGCAGAGGTCAATTACTGTGAACCAGGCTGCATCAGCAGGAATCAAGGAAAGAATAGCAGTTGGATTAGGGACTATGGAATGGCGAGGAATTAAAACAGAGCTTAGGGTTCTTAGATCTTGTGCAAATCAATAGACTTAATTCCGATCTGAATCAAATTTTTCTGTTACTATTGGCAAGATTGGGCATTGCAGGGTGAAGAGGTAAAGATAAGAACACCATGCTATAAAAGAGAGTCTCTTATAGGTTCAATTGATTTTTTTACATGTTGAAAGTGAGGGTATTGGGCTACTGATAGGAAAGCTTTATTACTTTTCCAGGTAATGTACACAGGTCAGTGGCAATCCAAACTCATTTATATATGAGGCTCAAAAACTAATTGGAACATGTTTTAAGACTGTTTTCTCTTCAGAGGATTCTAAATCAAGATGAATTTCCAATAGGAAGGTAGAAAATTTGAGGTTTGGTCTGAGAGAAGAGAAATAAAAAGATCTTTCTCATTACTCTGTACTCATATGGTGGGTGGCATTAAATTTATATAAGAAATCTTGGCTCTGGGTTGCAACTGGACCCCATCAGTCAATGGGGAAATGACCCACAGAAGGAGAAAATGGATTCTCTGAAGATGTTGGGGTCTAGGGAGATTATTATTTAAGCTTTTCTTTCTTTAAAGCTCAGGACAAATGTTTTTCTAATGTTTCGGCTTTTTACAGTATCTGCAAACATCTTGAGATGGATAGGGAAGGCTTGGTGATTGCTCGGAAAAATGGTGGGCTTTGAGTTACCCCTGAAGTCATAGTTACATTTTTGTAAAGATCCAATTTGCAAGGCAAGGACTGTTGAGAGCTGACACCATTGGACAAAGAAAATACTGCTTGTACACTTTAGATCTAGGGTACCTAGCTTGAAGGTAGTCACCCAATGCAGGCCTGACAACCTGCATCCCCCCCCAGGGTTGGTGGAAGCCAGAGAGAGTAGGCTTATTGGTTCAAAACCAATTTCTCAGGACATAGAATGAGAGAAAAGAGAATCTCATCTTTTCTAATTGGTGACCCACAGCAAAGTTAGTCCAAACAGACACCAGCCTAGAGAGAACTGTGAACTTACCAGATATGAGGCCAGCTTCGATAACTTGCTTATAGGACATATGTCTGTGTTCTACCCTATGATTCTCCTACTTATAACAACTGACACAAATGACAGAGACAAAGGAAACAATGACCGTCTCTGGAAAGGAAAGGATCAGTGGAAACCAGGATACATAAAAATCACAAGAATTACTATATGCAAAGAACTAGTTCACATAAATGTTTTCTCCTGCTAATCTAAATGGGGAAAGGAAAAAGACAAGGAGAGACTCTTACCA
>NW_007739016.1:2268-14345 GCF_000696425.1 Galeopterus variegatus | reverse complement strand
AAGGGTCAATTTAGTAGGATTGTTAAAATTCATCTCAGCACTGAGTCCCAGTCCCCAGTGATCACAATGTTCTCCTCTTCCTGGTAGAGGGAGGGTGCACTGCACACGGGAAATTCTGTCTTTCTTGCAGTAAGGGGGAGCTCAGAGACCCTTTCCAGGATATGCTGTCGCTCAGTCACCTTCAGCTCAAAATGACAAATATGCCAAAGTGGCATATTTTGAAGTGGCGTACCCTGAACCCCTTCACACGCATTGTGTTAAGTGTTTTGTATATAGATTATTTCATTAAAATTTCACAACAGAGTTATGAGATAGTTGCTTTATCATCCACATTTTACAGTTAAAAAATCAAAGTACAGTGATGTTCANTCAGTATGAGGGTACTTCAAAATGTCTATGAAAAAATAGAAAAAGAAGGTAATGCAAATCTTTCCATGAACTTTTGGAGTAACCTTGTGTAGTCAGGTGCCACGTAACGATGCTTTGATCAACAGGAGACCATGTATACCACAGTGGTCCCATTAGATTATAACGGACAGTGACATCATAGTTGTCATAAGCACACTTTATGTTTTATATAAATTTAGTGTAGCCTTAGTGTACAGTGTTTATAAAGTCTGCAGTAGTGTACAGTAATGTCCTAGACCCTCACACTCACTCACTCACTGACTCACTCAGAGCAACTTCCAGTCCTGCAAGCTCCATTCGTGGAAAGTGCCCTGCACAGGTGTACCATTTTTCATCTTTCATACCTTATTTTTTACTGTTCCTTTCCTATGTTGAGGTACACAAATAGTTATCATTGTATTACAATTGCCTACAGTATTCAGTACAGTAACATGCTGTACAGGTTTGTAGCGTACGAGCAATAGGCTATACATCATGACACATTTTTCAGAACATATCCTCATCATTAAGTAATTCATGACTCTAGATTATCACTGTTACACCCAAACATCTCTATATTGTCTACATCAGTATTCATGTTAAATATATTTTTGGTGTTCCTGGACTAGGAATTTAAAATCCCTTAGTTTTTTCTAGAGATATCCCTAATCGAATCATATACATTGTTTTGTATAACTCCCAAAAGGTCAGAAAGAATCCTCTCCACCCCCATTACAGCTGTCTTTCTTGTAGTTTGGAATAAATGCGAATGAGCCATAGTAAGCAACATTTAATAATATTGGTAGTCCAGGGAAAATAACACTGCACTTAAGACTTACATAGCTTATAAAAAATACTTCGCGGGTATCATTTCACATACTATCCCAGCATTCCTCGGTGTTAGATAGATCTAGGTATTACCAATATATGGTTGAATAAAATTTAGAGGAGGCCACTGTTTTGGACCAAGTTCCTGCACTAGGCCCCAAAAGACCAAACTAAAAATCAAAATGGATTCACTCTTGCTAAGTTCTATGTCAACAAACCTAAACTAAGTTGTGGTCTAACTTACTGAGAAATCAGGAGAGAAAGATAACAGCCAGTTTCCCAAACGGGCCAGTTTGAATCTTCAATAGGCATGATAACGAAGTTCCCTCTGCTTTAATCCTTACACAAAAAGGATAGCCTCAAGTAACTCAGTTAACTTCCTTAACTTAGTCCTAAATAATCAATTATTTTTCTATTGTGCTGTCTCTCTGTCCCTGCCTTACTAAGAAAGTAACTTTGAATCGACCAATCTGCTTTTTGTTCCTCGTTTTTGCTTTTTCCAGCCTTTTCTGTCTATAAAACCAACTTCCTCTGCTTGACTCATTGGAACAATTATTATATTTGATGGAATGACACGTTGCCTGATTCTAGATTCATGATAAAGCCAATTGAGATGTTTAACTAGTTTTGTTGTAATTTTGTCCTTTGACAATAATTTTAAAGAATCAAGTGATAAAGATTGAAGAATTTGGATCCTCCAGCTGTTGCAGAATAGAGCTAAAAATGGAAATAAAGCCTCAATCCTTTTCTGGATCTGGGCTCTTTAATCCCTTTAGCCATGTGTGTCACCAGCCTCTAGGTCTCATAGGCAGATGGAAGACTCAGTTAAGACAGAAAGAAAAAGTTTAATAGTGAATGTGAGAAGAGAGAATAAAGTCATGGTAAAGAAAGACAGTAATGAGTGTTTCCAGTGCTGCTTTGTAGTATTCTAATCTTGTACTGTTATCACACCATTAGCTAAAGGGAAAGGTGGCAGTTGCTGCTGGGAAGACATTTGGTTGCTTAAGAATTCAGACATCATTTTGTTTTCACAAAATGTGCATTCTTAGGGTAGACTGCAGAAGATGACTTTTTAAGAAGATAAGTAATGAACACTTTAAACTCTGATAAGATTTTTGAACCAGTTATCTTTCCTAGAAGAAAATCAGTCTGCATCCCAAGTGCTGCTTTTACAGGCCTGGTATCTTTGTAGGCTCTGCATCCCAAGTGCTGCTTTTACAGGCCTTGTATCTTTTTAGGCTCCGGATATCTTAAATAGTTAAAAGGAAAACTACCTGTTGTATTTTCTTTTGACGATATATATATTTTGTTCTTTAATGACATTTATCCTCTGCTTTGGTTAATATGCTTACTTGTGTTTGAAGAGATTGGGTCCGTATTGTTTTTGGACAAAGGAAATTTGTGAACAAATGGGTATTTTCTGATTATATGTGACTATAGTGACCATTCGGATCTTCAGTGTAATCCCATATGTAGAAGATTTAGTAACTATGACTGGCAACTCAAAGAAATAAAAATCAAAAGTATCTGACTGGTCAAGGGAAGAGAACCATTGGTTATTGCTGATGAAGGCCAATTGTGAACCACAGCCCATGTTATGACTTTTGTAGTTCATTATGCAATGGACCAGTGATCATAGAGGTCTTCATTATTCTTTATTTCTTGTTGTGAGAGTTCTATTTAATTACATGAAAGTCAAAATGTTACTGCCACACTGGGCTCGGCAAGCCCTCTCACATTAAACAAATTACTTGAAAATCCAGAAGTTGGTGCAACGATTAGAATGTTTATTCAGTTAACTGGCATTTGGGCAATGACCAGGCTAAAATCATCCCACCTTCTGATGTCTGTTCTGGGGTTAATAAAGGGGAAGAGGCAGGAAGATGAGGAAAGGGTCTTTGTTCTATAGAAAAAAGGAGGGAGGGAGGAGTCTGGGAGCAGCAGATGGTCTGAGTCAAATGTCAGGGTCCCACGATGGATTGGAAACTTCAGCATCACAGAGTCTGTGGTGAGCTTCAAGTCCTTGATGTTACCTCAGAGTTGGAGGCCTTATCTCCTAGGGAGAGCTCATGGAGAATAATCTTATTCAGACGTCATAAAAATACCTGACGTGGATTTCTCATATATGTGAGTGCAGTTTTCCTTTAAGTGAGGGAGGGAGTTTACAATCAGCTAGGTTGTCTTGCCTCTCTCTTATATCTCCTCTCCTTTGCAGCCAATTAGAGAGTTAAGAAAATCAAGAAACTTAGTTTCAGTCCTGAATTGTAGGTGCACCCCCTCTGAAGTAAGTCAACATAAGATGCAGCAATTTCATCTCCCAGCAGTCTCAATTCTTCTGCTAACCTCAAGGAATTGATAATTGTCAGTTTCCAAGTTAAGGGCTGACTGAAACGTTCTGCTTGGTCTTAGTTACCCCAAAGATGGTTGTTTTTCTGGCTAAGGTCCGTTTTAAAAATTCAATATTCACTTTTGTATTTATACATACAGAGCACATGCTAGTTTACAGATTACACACCAACCAAACAGCAATGTTAACTATATTCTCTGTAAATCAGTTGTTTATGACATTTCCCCCCAAAGTAACATAGTTCCAACTCTAACAGTTAAAAGAAATAAAGAAAAATCAGCACTTGCTTCTTCAGAATTTCATGTCTGCAGTTTGGTTCTCTTCTGAGATAAAAAACCAGGGGTGATGGAGGTGTGTTTGCATGTGTCTGGGGAGAACCCAGGGCAGAAACGTACTGGGAAGAGATGCATTTCTCCAGTCCGACAACCAAGTGAGGATGTAGTTATTCTGAGAATTTCTCAAATAGAGAATACTGTACTATCTACTCAGAGTTGGGGTATGATCAGGACTTTCTCTGTGAGACTGAAGATAACAAGAGGAATAGCTCTCCTCCAGGGAAGTCAGCACCAGGGTGTCAGTGAAGCCTGAAAAGTGGCTCTTTTCTGATGACAGAACTTTGTAAGTATTTTGTTACATCACCACCCATGGCAACCCCATACAACCTTGAGTCCCGTCATCACCGCTGTTGTTTTTTCATGTTACTGGCACACTTCTCCTACCAGTATGTAAAAGGCATTTTCAACACCCTATTCGGTCTTGGCTGAAGTTTCGATAAACAAAATTCCGTTACTCTTAACCAGCTCATGGGCTTGTTTTGTGTCAACTGTCCTTGTTGGCAAATCACACTTGTTTCCAGTACCATAGATCTGAGTCTTTTACTCACTTAATCTGCTCCCTGTAGAGGTTAATGTCTGCAAATGATTTGCTATTATTGAAGGCAAATAAACAGAGAAAGCCTTTGCCTGTCCTCCTGTATTGCTCTCTCATGGCACTGTAGTCCCCTTGTCCAGGTGTACCCATATGTGCAACAGGCACATGTCACTCTATAAATGCCTGTTTTTGTTAAGAATCCTTTGTGGTGGGATCATATTCATCTACAAAGTGGTTCTGGATTAGCAGATTGTCAATGTGCTTTTTCTACCATCACATGCTCCAACCATCACCAGTTTGTACTCAGTCATTCCACACCAGCAAAAATGTCAAGCTCTGCTGCCTCCACTTCAGATGAATTTAGGACAACTGGGAAAAATGTTGCAGACCCTGGAACTGCCATTAATAGCCCCCACCACAGAGTGATCCCCACCCCGCTGTTATTCTTCTTATACTTTGACTTGAGTTGGTACTGAGCCCTTTTGCTGTTAGTGCTAGGCCGCTGAGCCACTGTAATCACAGAAGAACTAGGACTGGTCCTACTTTTATGGTAGTGGAATGTTGGGTTGACTGAAAGTTGGGCATCACTGATCTTAGCCTGGGGTTTGACAAATGGCATTGCAGACAGCATCCCTAGCAAAGCTATTGTGTTTTTAATTAGTATCTTAACTTTACAGGCTCTTTTAAGTCTTCGTTCAATTACTTAGTTTTAGTTCTCTCTGGGTGTGTTGGCCTCATGCTTGGCTGTAGAAGATGTACTTGTCTTCTGAATAATGCTTGAGCTTCTGTGGTTTTTGTTTGAACATCTTCATTTTAAAGCATTGTCATTGGCCATAATTTTCAGTTTACTGAAATTCAGAGTGAATCAAGTTCATATATTTAATTAGGCAATTAACTCATCCAGCGTATACAAGAAGGGGGACTGACAAAGATTCTCTCCTTGACCAAAGTCTAATCCAGTTCATCTGTGCATTCTTTTTGACTAGGTCTCGAACCCTGGGCTTCTATGTCCTTCCTTTTAGAGCCCAGTTCTAGCAAGAAGCCTGCTAAGTCAGTTTAGCAAGAATTTCCCATCCTCTAATCAGACCACCGAGGGGAGGTGGGTGGGGTGGGGTTCTTCATCACCCTCAGGTGATGTCTGATCACCCCCTGTCCTGCCTCCAGCAAGAATCCTGTGAGGCCGGTTTAGTCAGAATCCCCCTTGCCCCTGATGAAATGTCCTATTCATTGACCCCCTCCCTGCTTCTTGGCTATAAATTTCCACTTTATTTATTTATTTATTTTTTGTATTTGGAATTGAGGTCATTTCTTTACTAATGTTTTGTTTCCCCTTTGCAATATTTTTTCTGAATAAATCTGTTTTTACTGCTTTAACTACTGTCCAGCTTTGCTTTTTAAAAATTTTTTACTACCATATTTATTGTTACTAATCATACATATTCTTTATGCCCCTTATCCAATCTCTCCCCTCCCTTTTCCCCTCCCCCTTCTAATGACCATAGATTTGTTCTCTACATCTGATAGATTAGCTGTTCCTCTGTTGGTTTGTTGCCTAGATGATCTGTCCGGTACTGAGACAGCGAGACAGGTGTGATCAAGTCCTCCCCTATTCTCATAAATCAGTTGCTTCTTCTATTATTCTGTGGTGTGCTTTGTGGAAAGAAAGGACCTCTTTTTTTGGTTTGTTTGTTTTGGTCTCAGCTAGTGCCTCTGCTTGTGTCAATGCAGTTGAGAGTCTGGCATGCCATCTGCACAGTGGCTGTGACTGTTGCTATAGAGATTAGCTGCTTTTGTGGCAGCCATGGAAATTGTGGTGGCTATAGGAGGCTACCCATGTGAAAATGGTGTTTTTGCTGTGCTCTTAACTTGGTATGCTTCAGTTATTGTGTGAACACCTTCATTTTTGAGTGTCACCATTGACCATAATTTTGAGTTTGCTGAAATTTAAAGTACAGGTTCATTCATTTGGTTAACTAATTAACTAATTTGGCATGTATCTATTGAGTATCCATTGAATTGCTCTGCAAGTTGAACAATAACTTAACCCTACAATTAAAGGTTTATTATTTACATTTTTTAGTGTACATTGTAGTCTCCAAAGATAATTTAGACATAGAATGTTATTCACATTCTTTCCAAAGGAATTCTCTTCCAGGTATAAGATGAATTACTTTCTTATTTTCAATAAAACACCTTTGGTATTGACCTATCATGCATTTCTAAAAGCCAAAGTACTAATATTCTTTTTTACAACATATCAATATAATTTGTTTAAGGATTCAATATGTAGAATTTACATTTAATCAGACAGTGGTTTGCTAGCTTCTTAGACATATTTTTCCAATTATGTGTAAATAGGATTAACTTAGTGCATAAATTGGACACATGTAAATTATATTTATATGTTCCACCCCAGCAATTAAACAAAATTTGATTTTGGGAACTGCTCTTGAGGGATTTCACTATTTATTTGGCTATTCTTTTTCTCCTTTCATCTCTCTCTTCCCACCTTAACAAAAGGAGCAGGATTTAGGAAAGAAGTATTTTCCTGTAATAACAAATGTTAAACATGACTTTCTTCATCATTGAAAACATTAATTCTAAGTTGTTTCATTAATTTTGCATGGAGAAATTACTTGTGCAGTAAATTATGTACTTTTTTGAAAACATTGCCGTGAAGTTTATTCTTCACCAGCATAACAGTACAGAAATGTGTCATTAATTGAACAAAATGCTTAGCAATCAAAGCAACTGCAATAGGAGCTTGTGTTACTACTGGGCTCTTAAACTCATTTCAAATGCTAATAAAAAATTGATAGCATTATTATGTTAATTTACCATCCTTGCTAATCCTCTCTGCCGGAAGCACTTGAATTTGTTGGTATTAAAACACCAACCACACACACAGACACACACACACACACACAGAAACAGACACACACAAACACAGACACAGACACACACACACGGAGGTTTCCCTACCCCATGACATCTCAGAAGACTAAGTCTTTCTTTTGACAGGACAAAGTGCTGCCTTTTCTCACCCAACAGGTTAGATATTGCAGAGCTATTAGAGTGGAGCAACTTCTGATCTACTGACATCTTAGAGGAAAACTTTTAAAGTTTTACTTCAAAAATAAGTTGTCTTTTTCTCTTTCTATTACATAACCTGGTAGGGAAAATCAGGTATGACTTTGTGGACAAGGATTAGTTCTATAATGTGCCATGTTTTTAGGACTACCTCTTTAGCTCTGTAGGGTCTAAAGAAAAACTTCACCCCTAAAGGTTCATTAATAAAAATCACAGACAAATTTAGATCCATATGAAGAAAAGGTATGACAAATTTTATTATTTAATGTGCTGGGAGAAAGCAAAGCACAGAGGAATCACAAGAGAGTTACATCCCAATTTTCCACCGGGGTACACAACTTATATACCCATCTCCATAGGGCAAGGGCAGATGGGGGTGTAGAAGTAAATGATTTTTAGGGGAATTCAATGGGCCAGAAGAACAAACAATGGCCCAGGACAAAGTCTGTTTGGACTGCAAAGCAGACAATGACTGGTAAATGATTTTCTCAATAATACCAAATGGGACCAGAATATAAGACAATAGTCTATGATAAAAGTTAGTTCAGGTGTGTGGACAGATTACAGTCTTCCTTCCTGTGAGATGAATTAAGTTAATGAAAACTCAGGGAAATGACAGAAGGGACTAGAGGTAATTGTCTTCTTTTTTTGGTGGGTCTAAACAGCAGGTAGATGAGGGAATCAGCTTCATCCTGTGCTTTGGAGAGTGACAGAGAATTGAGGGGGATGAGGGGAAGGTCAGAGAGACCTTGAGGCTGCTTCTTTATTTCAGCCTGTCAAAGGACCATAGTTTGAGTAACAGTTTTTTGCACCACAACAGCTCTGTGAGTAGTTTTTCTGGCATTTAATTGTGCCTAGTGGTGGTTACATAGATTAAGGATTAGCAATTTCTTTAGCCTTCAGAATATCCAACCTGTTCAAAATATATCTGGGGCAACACTGAGAAAGTTAAGATAAAGTTAGAAGGAACCAAGGGAGAGGAATAATAATGATAATAATAAAGGAAAGGGGAAGAAAAAAGAAGTTGATGAAATGCCATGTAAAGTGGTATTAACCTCTCCTGTTGAATCAAGTTTATATGTATTTCTGGCCAGATTATTTATAAAATGTCATAGATTAATAAGAAACTTCCTAGAAAAAAATCTTGCTCAAGGGATTCTTTCTTTCTTAAAAAAGTGTAAACTTTGGCACGCTTTCTGCTTTGGGGGAATATTATTCTGTCTCTTAAATGTTTGTTCAAAACTCTTCGCTTGGATTTCATCAACTTAACTCATATCACAGGAAGGAAGACTGGAGTCTGTCAACACACCTGGACTAAATTCTGTCACAGACCATTGCCTTATATTTCGGTCCCATTTAGTATTAAAAAAAAAAAAAGTTATCGTTTACCAGTCATTTTCTGCTGTGTGGGCCAAACAAGCTTTGTTCTGGATCATTATATGTTCTCCAGGCCCATTACACCCCTTTAAAAATCCTGTATTCCTACACGCCCTTCCCCATCTCCCCTTTCCGCATGAAGATGGGTATATAAGCTCTGTACCCCAGTGGAAAATTGGGACATCGCTCTCTTGGGATTCCCCCCTGCTTTGCCCCTTCCCAGCATGTTAAATAATAAAATTTGTTATGCTTTTTCTTCATATTGATCTAAATTTGTCAGTGATCTTTATTAATGAAACTCCAGGGGTAAAGAAGTTTTCCTTTGGCCCCTACACTTGCAACTGAGTGTAGAAGCCAGCCCTTAAGTTGAAATTATAAACTTTGGAAACGATACACACCCTATCAAATGTGATTAGGATACAAGGCAATAAACTTGTGGCCTGTGGCTCACTTAGAAGTTTGCTTTTTATTTTTATGTTAAAGAATGATTACCACAGTATTTCTGGAAGTAATCTAGATACATGAAAATTATATTCAGTATCCTGAGTGTGGTATAAAGAAAGGTTCTGCTTACCAGGTAGCCACCAAAAAATAAATAAATAAAAAAGAATTAAGAAAAGAAATACTGGAACATTTAAATATATCTTCTTGTAGGTAATTTTCCCAAATGCCAAATGCTGAATAGTACATAGTTTAACTTATTGTCCTTGGCTCAGACCATTTTACTGTACCAGAAAATTTGCTGTAACACTTCACTTTGTGACAATCAGAACCACAACACAATCTCACTTACCAAACACTATAAAAATGCCAAAACTCATATATTGCTTTAATGAAGTGAGGCTAGAACCAATCCTTTTACTAAAAGTTATAAAATAGTAAAATGTCTTATTAACTTTACACATGATAGTACATTATTGTAAGACTTGATCAAGCAGTATTCCAAAGAGCACTTAAGCTATCATTTTGGTAGGAGTTTTTGGTTGATTCTATAGTTTCAAGCAAACTATTGTCTTGTTACCTCTGTCAGAAGTGACTTTTCCCTCCTTCCTCACTGATCCCCTTCAATAAAAGACGAAAAGAAAAAGAAATATGAAATTTCACAATTTTAGGACGACCATTTGGAGAAAGCTAAAAAAGACATTGCCTATTACTTGCCAACAGACAAGGTGGCCTTAGCTGTCATTGACTGGGAAGAATGGAATCCCACCTGGGCAAGAAACTGGGCACCTAAAGATATTTACAGGAATCGGTCTATTGAGTTGGTTCAGCAACAAAATGTAAGCCTTAATGCCAAAGATGCTGCCAAGGTAGCCAAAGAAGAGTTTGAAAAGGCAGGAAAGACTTTCATGCAAGAGACTTTAAAACTGGGAAAATTACTTCGACCAAATCACTTATGGGGTTATTATCCTTTTCCTGATTGTCACAACTATAATTTTAATAACCCCAATTACAATGGAACTTGCCATGATATCGAAAAGAGTAGAAATGATGATCTCGAATGGCTGTGGAAGGAAAGCACTGCCCTTTTCCCATCCATCTATTTCAACAGCATCTCATCTGTTCGAGGAGCTGCACTCTTTGTCCGTAACCGTGTTCAGGAAGCCATTAGGGTTTCTAAAGTACGTGATGCTAAAAATCCAGTTCCGGTTTATGTATATGCTCGCCCAGTTTATACTGATCTAACTACGAGGTATCTTTCAGAGGTAAGTTATGGTATGAGGGCTATGAAATAATATCCACAAATGGTGGTGTTTAGTGAAATTTAATATCATTTTTGAGGGAAGTGAAATTTAGCTTTTAATATTATTTAAGAATATGCACACAAATAGTTCTATATCATTCTATCAATGCAAAATAAGAATATATTTAATTTTTAATGTACTCATATAATCTCTTAGGAATCATGGAGATTTGGGTGTATAGAGATTGTATTAACTCAATTTCTTTTTTTATTCTTTAATGGACTTGCTTTCTTGTCAACACATGTAATTAAAAATAATAGTATCTTTTTTTTAAACGTAGAAAAAGTAAAACTTTATTTATTTATTTATTTATTTAATTGAAACATAATTGATTGTACATATCTGTGGGGTACAGAGTTGAATATCAATATACCTGTGTGCAGTGCGTGATCCTCAAATCACGTAATAGTTTCTTTTCTTTATAACAGGGTGATGGCTGTGTAAAGGATAGAAATAGATAGTGGAGAAATATTTAAATTATTATTTTTGGGTGACCATGCTTAGCTTTGGTGTTACTGGCATAACACTTTCATTTTGAACCTTTCTGTTAACTTTTCCTTTTGCATTTGCCAGGTTGACCTCTTGAATACATTTGGTGAAACTATTGCTCTGGGTGCCTCTGGAATTATATTATGGGAAGGCATTAATTTAATGCGAACTATGGTAAGTTGAATTGATAGGAAGTAAATAAAAATATTTCTTTTTTTTTTTTTTTTCCTTTTTTGTCTTTTTTCGTGACCGGCAATGGATCGCAACCCTCAGTGTCGCGCCCGTACCGGACTGGGACCGGCTACGGGATCGCAACCCTCGGTGTTGCCCCCGCACCTCGCTCAGCCAGTGAGCAGCAGGTCTGTATGTGGGATCTGAACCCTCGGTGGGAGCGCTGCCGCGCTTCCCAAGCGGAGCACTGTAGCAGTGCGCCACCAGGCCGGCCCGATAAAAATATTTCTGCCTCTAATATTTTTGAGGATTGTTTTTGTATTGAATAAGAAAATAAGTAGTATGCTTGGCACATAGTAGTAGGTATTCAATTAATACAGGCTAAGTAAAAATATCGTGCATTTGTGTGGTTATGTTGAAAGGCAGAAAATATTGTACCTGTTTTCCAGTGACAAAACAGAAATTCAGTATGATTAATTGAAATTCTCTAGGCTACGTGGCTAGTAAGTAATAAAAACAAGACTGTTATCTGTTTCTTGACATGGTGTTTGGTGTCAGAAGGTAGGTTTCTCTTTATTTTTATTCCTGTTTAATTCTCCATTTCAGATCTTTATCCTTCACCTCTGCAATCTTTCTGACTCAATGCAGGAATAATGCTGCCATTGGACACGGCTGAATTTGAGCTGTACTTTTCCTTCTCTGTTGGACGTGGAAATACTAGTGATAAACGTGCCATGGAGAATGTCAAATGAAGCTCATGGCCCAGGGGTCCT
>NW_007739016.1:0-1019 GCF_000696425.1 Galeopterus variegatus | reverse complement strand
CCACACCACACTACCGTACTGTGTAATGGTGATGTACTAGACTCCTAATTCTGCATTCAGTTATGCCAGTTTTGTAGCTTGAAATTGGCCGTGGTAGAAGTATTTACACCATTGATACATATATGATATAAACCAGACCTTATATATTAGACAGCCAGACTTAGGTCTTTTCATAGACTACATCTCATGTGAACTAACGATTTTCAAATCATTCTCATCCCTTTCCTTCTCTTTTTGCCTAACCCTTTTCCCTGTGGAGTTGANTGTTGCTTGAGTCTGAATTTCATAGCACCCCCTCTTCTACCAAATATACCTTTCCTGTGGGCCTGGAATGCCCCAATTGATGTTTGTGATAAAAGGTTTAAGGTGCCTTTAGATCTGAGCCTCTTCTCTTTACTAGGAAGCCCCCAAAAAGATGCCACAGGGCAAGATGTTACAATATTTTATGTAGATCGACTTGGCTACTATCCTCATATAGATATAACGACAGGCAAAAGTGTGCATGGAGGAATCCCCCAGAGTGGGTCATTAAAAGACCATTTGGAGAAAGCTAAAAAAGACATTGCCTATTACTTGCCAACAGACAAGGCGGGCTTAGCTATCATTGACTGGGAAGAATGGAGGCCCACCTGGATAAGAAACTGGGCACCTAAAGATATTTACAGGAATCGGTCTATTGAGTTGGTTCAGCAACAAAATGTAAGCCTTAATGCCAAAGATGCTGCCACGGTAGCCAAAGAAGAGTTTGAAAAGGCAGGAAAGACTTTCATGCAAGAGACTTTAAAACTGGGAAAATTACTTCGACCAAATCACTTATGGGGTTATTATCTTTTTCCTGATTGTTACAACCATCATTATAATAAACCCGGTTACAATGGAAATTGCCACGATATCGAAAAGAGTAGAAATGACGATCTCGAATGGCTGTGGAAGGAAAGCACTGCCCTTTTCCCATCCGTCTATTTCAACAGCATCTCATCTGTTCGAGGAGCTGCACTCTTTGTCCGTAACCGTGTTCA
>NW_007739015.1:56374-56670 GCF_000696425.1 Galeopterus variegatus | reverse complement strand
CTGAGTCTTTTCAGCAAACTGCACCCCCTGCAGTTCTATATTCCTGACCAGTCTCCACTGAATGGTCTTATGCTGATTGGGGCCCAGATCAGCTGTCCTTGCTATGCCCCAATTTTCTTCCAGTGGGTCCATCTCCCCTACTGCCCATGCTCCAAACACTTCCCATGGGATGGGCCATGTGCTGCTCCCTTGCAATGACTTACTGACCTTTGAGAGGCTCCCTTTTTTCAGTTCTTGTGGCTTCTCGCTCCTATGTGGGTCCATGGGAACCCTATTAGTAGTCTTGCTGGCCTGGG
>NW_007739015.1:53568-54941 GCF_000696425.1 Galeopterus variegatus | reverse complement strand
TTTTTTTTGATGCATTGCTGTATTCTGATTGCTAGTGCTTTGCTGAGGACTTTTACATCTATGTTCATCAGAGTTATTGGCCTGTAGTTTCTTTTCTTGGCTGTATCTGTCTTTTTTTAGTATCAGGATGATGCTTTGCTCATAGGACAAGTTTGGGAAAATGTCCTCTGTTTCAATTTTTTGAAATAGTTTGAAGAAAATTGGTATTAATTCCTTTTTAAAGGTTTGGTAGAATTCAGCCGTAAAACCATCCAGCCCTGCACTTTTCTTTGTTGGGAAACTGCTGATGACTGCTTCAATCTCGTTGCTTGTTACTGATCTGTTCAGGGTTTCTATTTCTTCTTGGTTCAGTCTTGCTAGTTTGCATATGTCCAGAATTTATCCATTTCCTCCAGGTTTTCAAATTTATTGGCATATTGTAGTTTATAATAGTCCCTAATGATTCTCTGTATTTCTGTGGTATTGGTTGTAATATTTCCTTTTTCATTTCTGATTTTTGTATTTCATTCTGACTTTTGTTAGGATGTGTCTTTATTAGGGGAATTGACTCACATGATTATGGCAGCTTAGAAATCCCACAACAAACCATCTGTAAGCTGGAGACCCAGGGATGCCAGTAGCATGACTCAGTCCAAGTCCAAAGGCCTCAGACCAGGGGAAGGCAATCCTGCAATTCTCAGTCTTAAGCCAAAGGGGTTGGGGAGGGGTAGAGGGTGCTGCTGAGAGGCTGGAGTTCTGAAGTCCAAGGACAGAACAGTGTCCCAGTTCCAGGAGAGAGAGAGAGGAAATTGCCTTTTCTCTACCTTTTTTGTTCTTCTCGGGCCCCCACTCGAACAGATGGTGCCCAGCCACATTGAGAGAGGACTTTTCCCACTCAGTCTCCTGGCTCACACGTCCGTCTCTTCTGGAAACACCGTCACAGACACACCCAGAAGTAATGCTTTGCCCATCCTCCAGGTCCTCCTTAATCTAGTCAACTTGACACCTGAGATTGACTATCACAGGTACATATTATGGGCAAATGGCTTCTACTTCATCATCTTTTTTTCCCTCAAAATAGTGGAATCCAGTAAAAGAATGTGGCCTGGCTCTGATTATAGTGCAAATACTTTATTTTATAGATGAGTAACTCAAGCCCTACTTTATCTTCATGACTCCCTGAATGGCAACAGGGCCTGGATTTTGATATCTGGGGACCTCATTTACATTGGGGCAATGACATCCTAACTGTCACCAGCCTCAGAAACACTTGTCCAAGTTTGTCAGGACCAAATAGTTACCAAATCCTGTCCACCCCCCTCCTCAGGGTTCCCTGCATCTTCCTCTACTTTCCATTTCATCTGTCAGCATCTAGGTTGGGCCTAGATATCTAC
>NW_007739015.1:52825-53251 GCF_000696425.1 Galeopterus variegatus | reverse complement strand
TGGAGGAGGGGGACAGCTGTCATGTGGCAGATGATTACAGAAATTCAGCAGGGAGGGTGAGGTGTGATCACAGGGAAGGAGGATGAAGAGATCTGAGAAACAACAGATGCACAATGTGAGATGGTAAAACCTGAATATAAGAAGTCAAAGAAAAAGCATGAAGGTGCCTCCAGATGACAGTCACCTTCAGGACAGGGGTGAGTGAAATATCACTTTCCACTGTTGCAGCAATCCTTTCGGAAAATGCACTAAAAAGACCACTACTTGCCCGATCTCAAGATTTTGTGAGTTGTCAATAAAACTAAACAAATTTTTAAACATTTAATGGCATTCCATACAGTGGGCATTTTACATCCAAGCAGTGCAGTGCTGAGCACGCTTGCTATCTTCTTCACTACCTGGGCCAAGCTTTTGGCCTGCCTGATC
>NW_007739015.1:50476-50729 GCF_000696425.1 Galeopterus variegatus | reverse complement strand
CTACAGCAGTTCTCTGAGGAGACAGGAGCAGCTCATGACTGTAGATGAGGAAAACTGAGGCCCTGAAAGACAATGCAACGTGCTCAGGTAAGGTCCCTGCCTTTAAATGATGGGGCTGCACCTTGAATACCTCTTGTCTCATTCTAAGTCCTGCTGTTCCTGCCTACTTGATAATCCACTGAAAAGTTTGCCCAGAGCATACAGCCCAGGCTGCACACACCTACACAGGACACTCGTCTCTGTGTAGGAGGTG
>NW_007739015.1:46838-48197 GCF_000696425.1 Galeopterus variegatus | reverse complement strand
TTGGGCTCAGGAGGAAGTTGCCCAATTCTTGGCTCCTCCTTCAGAATAGAAAGAAAAGTGGAGAACTTGTCTGCAATGCTCTGGGACGCAGTAGTGGGCCCTGTGGGGTGAGAGGACCAGGTGACTTCACTGGAGAATTCTCCCATGTGTTTAAAGAAGAATTAACACCACTCCTCCCCAAACACTTCCAAAACACTGAAGAGNTCTGCTAACTTTTTTGAACATTCAGTGTGCAATCATATCTAAAATAGTGATTATTTTTCCTTCTCCCTTGTAAGAGTCTTACCTTTCATTTTTGTTTGGTGTCTTGCAGGCTAGTCCTTTCAGTACAATGTTCAATGATGATTAGAGAAAGCAGGTATTTTGGTCGTGGCTTGATTTCTCTGGGGAGGCCTAGAAGCCTTTCACATTAGTAAAGACACTGGCTCTTGTTTGNCAATTACTTTAGACACCAAGAAAACCTTGCACAGTGCCTGGATCACGGTAGGTGCTTGGTAAATGTTTACTACATGAGTGACTGAGGGAAGGACCAGCTAAATGGTGTCACTCAGAAGAGACAAAAATTCTCATTTACGTCATTCATTCTCTACTTCTTGGACACACCTAGCAAAATGCGCCATGAAGCTTCTACATACAGTTGTGCCACCTGCCTATATGAGGACAACATATATTGCCTGACATTCAGATTAATGAGAGCAAAAGCCATTTGTAAAATCCTATCACTGAGAAGCAGTTTCCTTACTATCAAACAGATAGGAAGAATTAAGATCTTCTCAATATTTTTCATATCAAGGAATATATTGCAATTCAAGTATTTTCTTACAATTAAATTTAGACTTGTTATTTTCTGAAGAAAAGTCATTTCTGTTTTTTGTCAAAGCCGTTTCATTGTATGTTATGTGTTCTGTAACCCTCATGAAAAGAATCCTCTTGTAAATACATTTTTTTAAATNGCTCAATGGTGTCACTAAGAAGAGACAAGAATTCTCATTTACATCATTCATTCTCTACTTCTTGGACATATTTAGCAGAATCTGCCATGAGGCTTCTACATACTGCGGTGCCACCTGCCTTATGAGGACAATGTAATCACCTGACATTCAGATTAATGAGAACAAAGGCCAATTATAAAATCCTATCAATGAAAGCAGTCTCATTACTATCAAACAAATAGGAAGAATTAAGTTCTCACTATTTTTTTCATCAAAGAAGGTATTGCAACTAAAGTATTTTATTACAACTAAACTTGTGATTTTCTTAGGAAGTTATTTCTGTTTTTTGTCAAAGCCATTTCATTATATGTTATGTGTTCTGTAACCCTCATGAAAAGAATCCTCTTGTAAATACATTTTTTTAAAT
>NW_007739015.1:44326-45059 GCF_000696425.1 Galeopterus variegatus | reverse complement strand
GGTCCTGCTCTCCTGCCCTGCGCATACTAAGCATCTTCCCTCCTCTGAGCTCCGGCCGTGCCCACTCTCTGAGCCTCCCTCTGCCTCCTTCCCCACGTTGTTTTCTGCCTCCATCCAGTTTATCTCCTGGAGGACGCCTTGTATGAAATGCTGGTGACGTGGATCAACCAAGTGGGGCAGGCGCCTCAGTCAACACCCTGCTGGGTGACTTGGAGACGCTGGGAGAAAGACACGCCAGGGAGACCACTGAGGACCAGCTGCTGGGCTCTGGGAAGTTCGTCTATCAAGAAAGTGGGGCAGGCTCTGCTGTGTTCTAAGTGTGAAGGAATCTCTTTAAGAAGCCAGAGCTTTCCTCTTAGCTATTAATGTTTAATTATTAATTATGTCCAATAATTTAAAAATATATACTTGTAATGAAATATTACCTTTAAGAGGCCTATGAGTCAGATCACCTGGTTTGTCCTTGAGGTGAGCACTCTGCTTGAGTCGCGATCTGTTTCTTTACCTGTTACAAGTCTTGTTGGGGATAAAAGAGGATCAGAGCTGGAGGGTCAGTTGGATGAGATATCAGATCACCAATAGGTTTTATTTCATGTGCCGTTTCAGATTAACCTGAGTGGTTGTGCAGGATACCATGCTCAGACTAAGGCCCTGTACGAGTTACACATTGCTCCTTGAGACATTACTCTAGAATGGTGACGTCAGCACAGTGGTGGACCAGGAATCCCAGGAC
>NW_007739015.1:40978-42575 GCF_000696425.1 Galeopterus variegatus | reverse complement strand
CTTCCCAACTTTAAAGCATCTAACAGGGAGGGAAAATCCAGAAAAAAAAAAAAAAAACAGAACTGGGTTCCTTGTGCTCGCCTGTCACCAGGAGCAGTTGGGTGGAGACGACATTTAACTGGCATTAAAACTGAAAACCAAAAGATGGATGATTCACTTGCAAGATGGTGATGGTGGCGGGCGTAGGGTGTAGAATACATTTGATGACTGTTTTCAGACCCTCTGTCTGCTCAGTGCCTGTTGTCAGGCTACTGGAATGTGAAGATCAAGGTCCTGCTGCTGAAGCCTTGTGCTGAGACACAGCTCCTTGAGAGACTCAGGTTGCGGTGACATCTGTGCACTGGGTGAACAAGTTCCTAGGAGAGGTGTGTGCAGGAGCAGAAGCTGAGTGGGTGGAAAGTCAAAGGAAGGCCACGAGGGTTCTGGGTTTATGAACAGTCTGGCATCAGCCCTGGAACGNTTGTGCCTTTCGGCATGCTGGACTCCTAGTGCTCTGGCCCCAGCATAGTGCTGGGTGTGCAAGGACAGTTGGAAGAACCAGACCCACGTGGGGACTCACCCGAGGAACCTCAGGTTTCAAGTGGCAGGAAGTCTCCTGCTCTCCCACTTCCCAAGTGCGTTAAAGAATCTGACAGGGAGGGAAAATCCAGAAAAAAAGCAGAACTGGGTTCCTCGGGCTTGCCTGTCACCAGGAACAGTTGGGTGGAGATGACAGTTAACTGGCATGGAAACTGGGAATCAAAAGATGGATGATTCACCAGCCAGGTGGTGATGGGGGCGGGGGTGTAGAATCGGTTTGATGACCCTGTTTTCAGACCCTCCTGTCTGCTGGGTGCCGGCATCACACTACTGACTTGGAAAGATCAAGGCCCTGCTGCGGAAGCCTTGTGCTGAGACACAGCTGCTTGAGAGACTCTGGAGCTGGTGACTTCCTAGCAGGCAGTGAATAAGTTCCCCCGGGGGATGCGGGGGGGGCGCGGTGTGCAGGTGCAGGAGCTGAGAGTGGGCAGAAAGGGGAGGGCATTGTCCCAGGAAAGGGAGAGGGATCAGGACTGATCTAGATGTGGACTCTGACCCTCACCACCCTGTTTCAGACAGCNTGTCCCCAGGCCCGGCAGGACGGACCTGAGAGGGAGAGAGCGCGCTCCCCCTCCAGGTCCTCCGCCGCGCTGGCGGCACTCGGCTGACCCCGGAGTAAATTACAGAATCAAGGGAGGGAGCGTGTCAGGTCGGAAACTCCCCAGGAAGCCTGAAGGGACCTGATCCATGCCGGGAGCTACAGATTGCCTCCCTTCCCCCGCCCGCATCTCCACCCCCACCTTTCCTTCTTGCCTATGTTTTAAATTCTGAAACGTGCTCAGTGCAAATTGCAGCCAGCGAAAAGTAACTTTCCTTCCTCTGTCTTCCTCTTCTTTCAATTTAGCTCCCTGAGGGTGGGCCACGAGGAGTTTCCAACTTCCTTCCAGCCACTTTCTTGCCCAGTGACATGGACTGGGCTTGTATCCCGCCTCAATCACGCAGCTCACGCCCTTTTTCGGGTGGTAGCAGGGCATAAAGTTCTTGTGGTTTCACGTACAGCCAGTGGTGGGCATTGACA
>NW_007739015.1:37782-39674 GCF_000696425.1 Galeopterus variegatus | reverse complement strand
CATCCCTCTATCGGTCTTGCCTTTTCTGATGCATTTACAGGCACGATCACTTCTTTTAAATTCTGCAGGTAACAGCAAGTTGTGTTAGATGTTTTTGTCAGTACATTCTGATTTACCTTACCTTTTTTAACAATAGCCTAGTATTTTATTGCATGTGAACATGATTTATTTTACTATTTTGTCTTAGGATAGGTGCATTTGTTTTTGAAAATTTCAAAAGTGTTGTGGTAAATAGCCTTGTATGTATCATACATCCATATATCCATGTACGCTCCTTATCCATGTGGGGTCAGTGGTCTAATGATTTTAGAATTCTGTTTAGATGTTGAAAAATTGTCCTCCACAGGAAGGTTGTACCAACTGTACACTCACATGAAGAGCAAACAAATGTGCCCGTGTCCCTACACCCTTGCTACACTGAACTTTAATTGTTTGCTAGTGTTAGGAGTAAAAAATGGTAGACTTCAAGTGTTGTATTTTTGATTCCTCAGTGCTAAACTGTGGGAATTTCAGTGTTCAGTCATGGGAGTTTTGTGATGATATTGCTGACCCCTCGGGTTGAGTTTCTAACCCCCGTCTCCCCATGTGTGCTCTTGGTCTGAGCACTGCGTGGAGGGAGGACAGGGGCTGTCCTGGTGAAGAGGGGCTGGGTCTCTGCCTCCGCCTCTTCTTCCTGCTGTGGTTTCTGGGGCTCAGGCTGCCTCTCTCACCTGGCTTCTCTGGGCGTGGTGAGTCTTTGTTCTCCAACTTCATTAAAAATTGTCTTAAACTTAACACCTATTTTCAGTAATTTGACTCTGATTTGCCTTGATTTTGTATTCTTTCTGTTTCTTCTGCATGGAATTGGTTGAATTTCCTGGATCTTTTTGGGTAGGGTTTATACCCCACCTGGTAGATTTTCAGCCATTGTTTCTTCAACTATTTTATCTTCCCATCTAGATGGCAGGCCTCTGTATACCCTTGTGTCAGAGTGGTTGATATTCTTGCAGAGCTGTCTGAGGATCTGTTCCTCTTTCCCCGTCACTTTCTCTCTGTGTTGCACTTTGGATGGCTCCTGTTGTTCTCTCTTTAAGTTCCTTGAGCTTCTGCAGCACCGAATCTGCTGTGTATTTATTCATCTCAGAAACTATTTTTTTTTTAATCTCTACAATTTCCATTTGGCCCTTTTTAGTATTTTCCATCTGTCTTCTGATCATGTTCTTGGTTTTGTCTACATTCTTGAGTAAATTTGTAAGATTTATAATAGCCATTTTACGGTTTTTATCTACTAATTCCATTATTTCTATCACTTCCTGGATTGTTTCTATTGAATGAATTGTCCTCTGGCTATGGGGATGTTTTTCTCCTTCTCCTAGTAATTTTTTATTAGATGATACACACTGTGAATTTCACTTTTTTGGATATTAAATTTATTTGTGGCCTTTAATTTATCTATGTATTTGTTATTTGCTTTTTTTTCCTTTTATTCTTTTTGTCGCCCCATTTACAGTACAAGCCAGGCACAGTGCCTGGGCTGAGGTGTATATGGGGTAGATTTACTCTGCCTCCCCTTTCTATGCAGTCAGCGCAAAAGTGCAGCCTGTGGAAAGCACCAGGAAGCCTCCTTGTGTTCTTTCTTAAAGAGTAATGGATATTGTCTGGTCACAATTAAGAAAATTGAGCATCAGTTAAGAATATTGATCCTTTGATACTAGCTTTTTAACTTTATGCCTGGTCTACAGTTGCCTTATTCTGAGACTTTTTTTGTTAACTACTAAGGGTACAGTGGTTAACTTCTGATGACCAGCCAGCACCCCTGTGATGAGTTCTGTCCACCATGGAAAGAAGAAGATGAGGGCCGGCCTGTGGCTCACTTGGGAGAGCGTGGTACTGACAACACCAAGTCAAGGGTT
>NW_007739015.1:36098-37018 GCF_000696425.1 Galeopterus variegatus | reverse complement strand
AAAAAAAAAAAAAAGAAATAAGAACATGAACAGTTACCTGCCCTGGGTGGGCCTCAATCCTTGTCCCTCCACTGATGTCTGATGGTCTGTCCTCACCGGTGGCTTCCTCTCAGGCATGCACAGTCAGTATCAGCAGATGCTGGCCGTGCCCACTGCAGGACTCCAGAGTCCTCGGTGCAGCCCTTTCTCCAGGCCTCTGCCCTGCACTGTGATTATCTACCCAGAGTCCACAGAGCTCTCCGGAGTACCCTCCTCCCTGTGTGCCAGCCTGGAGCCTGTCCTTAGGCAGGAACTGAGGCCACCACCAGGATTACCTCATATGTATCTTGGAGGGTAGGAGGCAGTTAATTCTACCGTAAAGTAGAGGATGAACCCTATACTCTCGGAAAGTCTGCTCCTGAGGGGACAAATGAGCTCTATATGAATCCTGTTCCCTGGGAGCCCCCAGTCTGGTAGAGGAGGTGACATGAGGACCCAAATAATTAACAAGAAATAGCATGAGGAGGTCACAAGAACCCACTCCCCTCCCCTCACCACACGTCCAGAGAGGCTATGACAGGTCCAGAGAATACCATTTCCCCAGTTTTTGACTGTGACAGTGGTAAGGCTGTGTGGTTGCAAGACCCCAGGTTATGTTGCCCTGGAGGAGGTGGCTTGATTAAAATCAGCGTCAAAGGTAATGATTGCACCAATCAAAGCATGTGCTGAAGTGCTCTGCTTTAAACCCTTTACATACATATTAAGACATTTCATTCTCCCAACAACCTGCCTAAGTAGGAACTATGATTATGCAGGGCAGCTTTAAGTGTGTGGACCTAGAAAGGAAAGTAGAAAGGGCTCAGGCTAATTTTTGATTAGGAAATACTAGTGTGTGTGAGGCTCGAACTTGGCTATAGAACAGTCTGAGTCACACGTGGATG
>NW_007739015.1:33535-35058 GCF_000696425.1 Galeopterus variegatus | reverse complement strand
TCAGAAGTGACCATGAACTGCAGAGCCTCAGCCCTGCTTCACTTTTATTTACTTTCCTCCCCCATTATTTTGACTTCATACCTATCTGGGATCCTGCCAGTGTGGGCTTTTCCCTCTATGTCCACCAGTGTCCTTGCCACCGATGGCATTTGTCACCTCTGTCTGGGCAGCCCCTCCAGACTCTGCACCTTTACGGATGTTGAGGTTGTTTATGTCTGAGCCTCAGTTCCCTGTGAACAGGAGTGATCCTGAGGAAAAGAACAGCCACATCTTGTCCCTGACAATGCATTGTTCCTCGCACAGTGTGGTTGCCAGGAGCCGGACAAGGCTTCCCTGAATGAATAACAACTTGGATTCTAGGATGCCTGCTCTAATGCTGGTATTATTCCTGTGTCCATAGACGATGTTTAGTATGAGTGGTGGGAATTATGATGGGCAGGTGGAGGACAGAGCAGAGGGAGCTGAGTATCACGCTGAGGAACTGCCCACGTCCAGAGGCACCAGCAGCCATTGTCACCAGGGACAGCCTTGATCCAATCAGCACTTTGAAGGTCATTGTTTTGCCCTATGGGTAGTGGATTAGACAGGTGAACTCAGAAGTGGCCTGGGCAGCATTTGGGCTGTGTCCTGGTGTGTGGGCTGACAGTTCAGTTGTGTCAGCCTGAAGGCGGTAAGTGGCAGCAGATATGGATCTGAGGGAAATGATTGCAATAAAACAGGCAGGGGATGAGATGGGTGTGGCAGAAAGAGAGAAAGGGATTCAAAGTGGATTCTAGGTGTCCTGATCTGAGAGTTGGGTGAGGTCAATAACAAATAAGAAAAAGTAAATGGACGTGAACTGGCTTTAAGAATTAGGAATATGAACGTGAATTTGGAGACCGTGTTGACACATCACTGCCAGCAGACCTGCACTATACAAAGTGTTAAATAAAGACTTCGCGTGGAAGAGAGATGACACCAAATGGAAAAGTGGATTCTAAAGAAGGAAGAAGGATCATGAGGAATAGAAAATATGAGGGTACATGTAAAGGGCCATTATTTTCCCTTAATTTCTTGTAAATATATACTATCAAATACTATAACACTGTGGGGTTTGTAATGTATGTACCTGTAATACCTAAGACAACTAACTATAGCAAAAAGAATGGATGGTGGTGATAAATGGACCTATATTATGGCAAGTCTCTTATATTTTACATTAACTTTACAATATTAATTTAGCAATACAAGCCAGTAATAAAAAGGAATAAAGTATTGATGCACATGACAATATGAATGAATTTCAAAATAGTTATGCTGAGTGAAAGAAGTCAGACAGAAAAGAGTACATGCTATCTGATCCCACTTGTAAAATTCATAGCCAGAAGTGCTTTCATTAAGAAAGAAGAAAGATCTGAAACCAACAAGCTAACCTAACTTTAGGAACTAGAAAAAGAAGAATGAACTAAATCCAGAGCTTGCATGATAATGAAAATAGCAATTGTTAGAGTGGAGATATATAAAATAGAGAATAGAAAAACAAA
>NW_007739015.1:31932-32897 GCF_000696425.1 Galeopterus variegatus | reverse complement strand
AAAATCAACAAAACCAAACATTGGTTCCTCAAAAACATCTACTACATTGACAGACCTTTAGCTAGATTGATTAAAGAAAAAAGTGAGAAATCTCAAGTTACTAAAATCAGAAATAAAACAGTGTACATTACCATTGACTCTACAGAAATAATTAGGAACATAAGAGAGCGCTGTGAACAATTGCATGCCTACAAATGGTCAACCTTTATGAAATGGACAAATTCCTAGAAATATAAAACCTACCAAGACTGAACCACAATGAAATACAAAATCTAAGTATACCCATACCTACTAAGGAGATGGAATCAATCATCACAAATCTCCCAATGCAGAGAAGCCCTGAGCCTGATATCTTCGCTAGTGAATTCTAACAATCTTTTAGAGAAGAGCTAACACCAGCAATACTTCTCAAACTCTTTCAGAACATTAAAGAGAAAGGAATACTCCCTAACACATTCTCTGAGGCCAGCATTGCTCTTATACCAAAGCCAGATAAAGATACCACAACAAAATTACGCTTCACACTAAAATTCTTGATGAATATGGATGCAAAAATACTCCACAAAATACCAGCACAGAGAATTTAACAGCACATTAAAAGGATCATATGCCATGGCCATGTAGGATTTATTTCTGGAATGCAAGAATGATTTAGCATATGAAAATCAAATAATGTAATACACCACATTGATAGAATGAAAGGGGAAAATATGCATAATCATCTCAATTGCTGCAGGAAAAGCATTTTACAAAATTCATAACTTTTTCATCATCAAAACAATCAACAGACTAAGAATAGAAGGAAACTACCTCAACATAATAAAAGCCATATTGAAAACCCTGCAGCTAATATCATCATCAATGATGAAAGACTAAGAGCTTTTCCTCCAAGATAAGGAACAAGATAAGGCTACCCGCCTTGGCTATTTCTATTTAACATAGTACTAGAAGTTCTAGCCAAAGCC
>NW_007739015.1:30256-30937 GCF_000696425.1 Galeopterus variegatus | reverse complement strand
TATGATTTATAAAGTATAAAGGAGGAAGTATTTTGACTTTCTTCATGATTGGCTGTTATAAATTAACATTCTTTTTAAAGGCAAGCTGACCTGGGTAAGCTAATTTGTCTATAGCTGATTGGTTTCATTTCACTGAATCACACTGATGTGTTGTAAACCTCATGTTTCTTGTTTTATTTGTGATTAGAGCTAGTGTTCTGGAGAAATCAGGATGAGTTAAGTTTTGGCTATGTGATTATAGGTGGTTGGCGTTGGGTATTTCTAAATGTTGGTCCCCATTTTTATTTTATTTTATTTTACACAAAATATGCTTTATTATTTTTTCCTGAACATATTTATGGGTTATAGTTTATTGTTTCAATACATGTGTATATTGTATAATGATCTGATCAGAATAGTTAGGATATCTATTACCTAAACATTTATCATTTCTTTGTAGTTATAACATTCAAGATTCTCTTTTCTGAATATCTTGAATTATACAATACAATATTATTAGCTATTGTCACCCTAGGGCACCATAACTTATTTTTCCTACCTAACTTTAACTTTGTAACTTTGTATCAGTCTACCAACCTTTTCCTGGGCCCTTCCCTCTCCTTTTCCGTGCCAGAGGTGACCACTATCCTACTCTCCATTTCTTTTTTTCTCTCTCTCTTTGTTTATCTTAGTTGATTCATG
>NW_007739015.1:27355-28245 GCF_000696425.1 Galeopterus variegatus | reverse complement strand
CCATTCTACAGGTTGTCTTTTTGCTCTGTTGATTATTTCCTTTTCTGTACAGAAGCTTTTTAGTTTGATATAATTCCATTTGTCAATTTTTGCTTTTGTTTCCTGTACTCCTAAAGTATTATTCATAAAGTCTTTGCTGAGGCCTATTCCTGAAGCATTTCCCCTATGTTTTTTTCTAGAACCTTTTTGTTCTGGGTCTTACATTTAGGTTGGTTTTGGTATATGGTGAGAGATAAGGTTCTAGTTTCATTCTTTTGCATATGGGTCTGCAATTTTTCTGGCACTATTTATTGAAGACACTGTTCTTTCCTCAGAGTGTATTCTTGGCTCCTTTGCCAACCACCAGTTGCCTGTAGGTATGTGGATTTATTTCTGAATTCTGTATTCTGTTCCATTGATCTATGTGTCTGTTTTTGTTCCAGTACCATGCTGTTTTGATTACTATAGCTTTGTAGTATATGTTGAAATCAGGGAGTGTGATCCCCCGCACTTTTTTCTTTTTTCTCAGGATTGCTTTGGCTAGTTGAAGTTTCTTGCTGTTCCATATAAGTTTTTAATTGTTTTTTCCTACTTCTGTGAAGTATATCATTGGTACTTTGATAGGGATTACATTGCATCTGTAGATGACTTTGGGTAGTATGGTCATTTTGACGATATTGGGTCTTCTAATTCATGAGCATAAGATATCTTTCCATATTTTTTGTGTCTTCTTTAATTTCTTTAATCAGAGTTTTATGGTTTTCATTGTAAAGATCTTTCACCTCTTTGGTTAAATTTATTCCCAGGTATTTTACTTTGTTGTTGTTAGTGTAAATGGGATAGATATCATGATTTCCTTTTGTGCTAGTTTGTTAGTGGTGTATAGAAATGCTACTGATTTTGTATGTTGA
>NW_007739015.1:24690-25912 GCF_000696425.1 Galeopterus variegatus | reverse complement strand
TTTTTTATAGAGCATTAGGTTTCTCTCTATATAAAATCATGTCATCTGCAACTGGCGACAACTTGACTTCCTCTTTTCCAATTTGGATGCCCTTTATTTCTTTCTGTTATTTCATTAAATGGGTTTTCAATATCTTTTTTGTTTACTTCTCCTTCTGAAATACCCATAATTTGAATATTCGTTAACTTAATAGTATCCCATAGATCTTGTAAGCTTTGTTCATTCTTTTCTGTTTTGTTTTGTTGTTGTTGTTGTTTTTTTTTTGTCTTCCTATGTTATTTGAAAATTGTTACTTTCAATATCAGAAATTCTTTTTTCTGTTTTCTCTTACCTTATTGCCCTGGCTAGAACTTCTAATACTATATTGAATAAGAATGGAAAATGTGAGCAGTTTCTTGTTCCAGGTCTTAGAGAAAAGGCCTTCAATTTTCGTCCATTCAGTATGATATTAGTTGTGTTTGATATATATGGCCTTTATTGTGTTGAGTACATTTCTTCTATACCTAATTTGTTGGGTGTTTTTATCATGAATGGGTGTTAGATTTTATCATATAATTTTTCTGCATCTATTGATAAGATTATACATTGGGGTTTCTTTCCCCTTCATTTTGTCAATGTGATGTATCACGTTTATTGATTTGCATATATTGGACCATCCTTGCATCCCTGGGATGAATCCCACTTGATCATGGTGAATAATCTCTTTAATGTTTTGTTAGATTCTGTTCACTGGTATTTTTTTNTTTTTTGAAAGACTTTTTATTACTGCTTTAATCTAATTACACATTATTGGCCTATTTAGGTTTTTTAGTTCTTCAGGATTCAATCTTGGTAAGTTGTATGTGTCCAGGAATTTATTCATTTCTTCTATGTTTTCCAGTTTGCTAGCATATAGCTGTTCACAATAGTCTCTGTGACACTTGGTATTTCTGTAGTATCAGTTGTAATGTTTGCTTTTTATTTCTGATTTTATTTATTTGAGTCTTTCATTTTTTTCTTTATTAGTCTAGCTACAGGTTTTTCAATTTTGTTTATCTTTTTGAAAAATCAGCTTTCTTTCATTCATCTTTTGGTTTGTCTTTTCAATCTCTAATTCATTTATTTCTGCTATGACCTTTGTTATTTCTCTCCTTCTACTAATTTTGGGTTTGGTTTGTTCCTGTTTTCTTTAAGTCCTTGAGGCATAACATTGGGTTGTATATTGAAGTCTTTCTACCTTTTT
>NW_007739015.1:21799-22627 GCF_000696425.1 Galeopterus variegatus | reverse complement strand
CCAACTATTATTGTGTTGGAGTCTATTTCTCCCATTATGTCTAGTAGTGTTTGCTTTATATATCTGGGTGCTTCAGTGTTGGGTGTGTATACATTAGAATTGTTATGTCCTCTTGTTGAACTGATCCCTTCATCATTATATAATGACCTTTTTTGTCTTTTTTTACTTTCCTTGGCTTAATCTCTATTTTATCCTATATAAGGATAGCTACTCTTGCTCTTTTTTGATTTCTATTTGCATGAAATATCTTTTTCCATCTATTCACTTTCAGTCAGTGTGTGTCTGGGTAAGTAAAGTGAGTTTGCTGTAAGCAGCATTTTGTTGGTTTTTATTTTATATTCCAATAAACCCCTCTGTCTTTTAATTGGGGAATTTAGTCCATTAACATTTAGAATTAGTATTGATGCATAGGGACTTCTTAATGCCATTTNACTGTTTTTGCTGTACCTCATAGGTTCTGCTCTCTGGTATTTTCATTTTCATTTGTCTCCAGAATTTTTTAATTACTTTTTAATTTGTTCTTGGACCCATTCAATGTTTATGAGCATTTTGCTTAATTTCTGTATCTGTATACAGTTTCCAGTGTACTTTCTGTTATTGAATTCTAATTTTATTCTTTTGTGATCAGACAAGATTGTTGGTATGATTCCAATTTTTTTTTAATTTGTTGACGGTTGTTTAATGTCCTAACATATGGTCTAATTCTAGAGAATGTGCTGCCGAGAAGAATGTGTTTTCTTCAGCTGTTGGATGAAATATTCTCTAAATGTCTGTTAGGTTTTATTGGTCTACAGTGGAGATTAACTCTGATGTTTCTTGGTTAATTTT
>NW_007739015.1:19045-20109 GCF_000696425.1 Galeopterus variegatus | reverse complement strand
TTTTGTTGTTACATGTTAGCATCATCTTTGTTCATGTTGAAGAACTCCCTTTGCATTCCCTGTGGCAGTTCTACTGTCGATTCCCTTAGATTTTGTGTGTCTAGGAAAGACTTTATCTCTCCTTCACATTTAAAGGTTAGTTTTGCTGGATACAGAATTCTTGATTGACCGTCTTTTTCCTTCAGCACTTTGAATATATTATCCCACTCTCTCCTGTCCTGTAGTGTTTCTACTGAGAAATCCACTGAGAGCCTCCTTGGGGCTCCATCAAATGTTACATGTTTCTTTTCTCTTGCTGCTTTCAGTATTTTTTCTTTGTCTTTGGATTTTGATAATATGATTGTGATGTGCCTTGATGTGTTCCTCTTTGGACTGAATTTGATTGTTGACCTCTGAGCTTCCTGTACCTGGATGCTGTCATCTTTCTTCCTACTTGGGAAATATTCAGCTATTATTTCTTTAAATACATTTTCTAGGTCTCTTCCTTTTTCATCTCCTACAGATATGCCAATTATTTGGAGGTTATTTTGCTTGAAGGAGTCCCATTATTGCTGCAATTTGTGTTTCATTTTTTCTTATTCTTTTTTCTTTTTGTTCCTCTGATTGGATAATTTCTTAGATTCTGTCTTCAAGCTCACTAATTCTTTCCTCTGTTTGATCCAGTCTGCTGTTGGAGCTTTCTATGCAGTTTTTCAGTTGAGATAATGAATAATGAATTCTAGATTTTCTATTTTATCTCCCTTATCTGCCTAAAATATATTTGCTTGGTTTTTTTAATTGATTCTATTTTTTTGGTCAAGTTTCTTGTTCTGCTTCTAGATTCATTTTGAAATGTAGTTTAATTTTCCCTGTATTTTTGTGTGACTCCCTGAACATCTTTGAGAGGATTATTCTGAATTCTCTGTCAGACATTTCATAAATCTGCTGTTCTTCTGAGTTCATTTCTGGCACACAGTTGGTTTCCTTTGTTAGTGTCATTTTCTCTGTTCTTTCTCAATATTTGAGTCTTTACATTGCTGCCTTGGCATTTCAGGAAATGGCTGCCTCTTTAGGTTTCATAGCTG
>NW_007739015.1:15784-17317 GCF_000696425.1 Galeopterus variegatus | reverse complement strand
TTTTTTTTTCTATTCTATGAAAAATGACATTGTAACTTTGATAGGGGTTGCATTGAATATGTAGATCACATTGCATCGTGCAGACATATTAACAATATTGATTTTTCCAATCCATGAACATGGGTTATCTTTCCTTTTATTTGTGTGTCTTTGATTTCTTTCATCAGTGTTTTACAGTTTTCAGTATACAGGTCTTTCACCTCTTTGGTTAAATTTAACCCTAAGTATTTCCTCTTGTTGTTATTATAAATGGAAGTGTTTTCTCAATATCCTTTTCAGATAGTTTATTAGTGTATAGAAACACTACTGATTTTTGTACATTGATTTTGTATCCTGCAATTTCACTGAATTTATTAGTCAGTTCTAACAGCTTTTTGGTGGATTCTTTAGCAGTTTCTATATATAAAATCATATCATCAGCAAACTGAGATAATTTCACTTCTTCCTTTCTTATTAGGATACTTTAATTTCTTTCTCTTGCCTAATTGCTCTGACTAGGACTACCAGTACTTTGTTGAAAAGAAGTGGAGAGAGTGGGCATCCTTGTTTCTTACCTTAGAGTAAAAGCTTTCAGCTTTTCACTGTGGACTTATAATGTTTAGCTATGGGTTTGTTATATGTGGCCTTTATTGTATTGAGGTATATTCCCTGTATAGCTAATCTGTGTTTTTAATATGATTGAGTGTTGAATTTTGTCAAATGCTTCTTCTGTATCTATTGAGATGAGCATATGTTATTATCCTTCATTTTGTTAATATGGTGTATCACATTTACAGGTTTGTATATGTCGAACCATCCTTGCATCCCAGGTGAATGNTTTTCTATATCTGTTGGCCATTTGTATGCCTTCTTTCAAGAAATGTCTATTCAGAACCCTTGCCCTTTTTTTAAACTAGAATATTTGTTCTCTTTTTATAGAGTTGTTTATATTTTGGATATTAACTCCTTATGAGATATATGGCTTGCAAGTATTTTCTCCCTATTGTAGGTTGTCTCTTCACTCTGTTAATTGTTTCCTTTGTTGGCAGAAACTTTTTATCTTGATGGAATTCCATTTGTCTATTTTTGCCTTTGTTACTTGTGCTTTTGGGATCAAACCTAAAAAGTCATTGCCCAGACCAATGTTGTGTAGTTTTCCCCCCCATTTTCTTCTAGTAGTTTTACAGATTTGGGTCTTATGTTTAAGTCCTTAATCCATTTTGAGTTGATTTTTCTATATGATGTGAGATAAGAGTCCAATTTTCATCCTTTTGCATATGGATATCCAGTTTTCCCAACACCATTTATTGAAGAGACTGTCCTTTTCCCATTGTGCAACCTTGGCACCTTTGTCAAAAATCAATTGACTATACATACATGGATTCATTTCTAGACTCTCTATTCTGTTCCATTGGTTGATGCATCTATTTTTATGCCAGTACCATGTTATTTTAATTACTATAGCTTTGTAGTGCAGTTTGAAATCAGGTAGTGTGCTGCCTCTAGCTGGGTTCTTTTTGCTCATGATTGCCTTGGCTATTTGGTTTTGGTTTT
>NW_007739015.1:12669-14198 GCF_000696425.1 Galeopterus variegatus | reverse complement strand
TTTTAATATTTGGTAGAACTCAGCTGTGAAGTCATTCAGCTCTGGGCTTTTCTTCGATGGGAGACTTTTTATTACTAACTCAATCTCTCTGTTCATTATCAGTCTGTTCATATTTTCTGTTTCTTGATTCAGTCTTGTTAAGTTGTACGTGTTTAGGAATTTATCCATTTCTTCTAAGTTATGCAATTTGTTGGCATATATTGGCTCATAATATTCTCTTATGATTCTGTGCATTCCTGTGATAACAATTGTAATGTATCCTCTTTCATTTCTGATTTCATCTGGCTTCTCTTTTTTTCTTAGTCTAGCTAAAGGATTGCCAATTCTGTTTATGTTTTCAAATAACCAATTCTTAGTTTTGTTAATTTTTTCTATTGTTTTCCAGTCTCTATTTCATTTATTTCTGTCCTGATATTTATTATTTCTTTCCTTCTGCTAATTTTGCCTTAGTTTGTTCTTCTTTCTACTTTCTTGGAGTGGAGTGTTAGGTTGTTTATTTTGAGATCTTTCTTCTTTTGTTGATGTAGGCATTCACTGCAGTTTCCTCTTAGAACTGCTTTTGCTGCATCCTGTAATATGTGGTATTTTTTGTTTCCATTTTCGTTTCTCAAGACATTTTTTAATTTCTTCATTGAACCATTGTTTGTTAAGGAGCATGTTGTCTATTCCTTTGCCCGCTTTTAATCAGGTTGTTTGCTTTTTGTTGCTATGTTGCTGAGTTGCAGGAGTTTTATTATATGTTCTAGGTATGAGCTCCTTATCAGATATAGGATTTGCAAATATTTTTCCCACTGTGGGTTGCCCTTTCACTCTGTTGTCATTTGACATACAGAAGTTTTTAATTTTTACATAGTCCTATTTTTGCATTTTTTTTCTTGACTTACCTGTTCTTTCAGTATTGTATTAAAGAGGTCATTGCCAAATCCAAAGTCATGAGGAATTGCCCCTGTTTTTTCTAAGACTTTTATAGTTTTCACTGTAATGAAATCACTGTAATGATCAAATCTTTATCCATTTTGAGTTAATTTTGTTAATGCGTGTGCATGATGTAAGGTAAGGGTCCAACTTCATTGCTTTGTTATGGGTCAATATTCAGTTTTCCAAGACGATTTTTTGAAAAGATTGTCCTTTGCCCGTTAAATGGTATTGACACCTTTTGTCAAAAATCATTTTACTGTACATGTACAGTTCATTTATGGGTTGCCTGTTCTATTCCTTTGCTCTGCATAGTAGGCATCTTTTAAGATCAGAAGCTCATTATTTCATATTTAATCCCATATCCTGATTTTTTTTAAACTTTGCACACAGTATAGTAGTCACTCGTAAAAATGTGTGTCTGTGTCTGTCTCTCTGTGTGTCTCTGAGTGTGTATGTGTGAGTGAGCAAGAGAAAGAAATGGAAATGAAAAGAGAGAGAGAGAATATTCATACATATGGTCAAATAGTGGAACTAAATGAGACAAAATATTAATGGGTACTACCTCCAGTTGAGGAGATCACATGTAGTTTTCGTATTCTTGTAAAAACTTT
>NW_007739015.1:10709-11753 GCF_000696425.1 Galeopterus variegatus | reverse complement strand
TGATATGAAAGAAGGATACAGAAGAGTTTTGCAAGTGTGTGTTACTTGGCTAGCCCGAAAAATGTGAAGAGACAAACATAAATACAGAAATATGTTTGAGAGTTTAGAGCTAGAAGAAAGGTGGGGAGGTAAGAGTCTGGAAGCCACTCATGCCTGTCTCTGCCTCGTTCCCATAGGTTGCAGCTGAATCGGCCACAATCACCCAGCAGGACAGAGTTTACCAGCAGACATTTGCCACACAGCCATGGAGGTCATGTCCACCAGGTAACATTCTAGGACGGATCTCTCACCCTTACTCCCCCACCCTCCGTGTCTCCATGTGTTTCCAGGCTTCTGTTTCCTGCACTTTCTGGTTCTTTATTCCACAGAGATTTGTTGGATGCCTCTGTGGGTCAGGCGCTGAGCTAGAAGAGGGCACAAGGCTCCTGCCCTCCTAGACCTTTCCTGATGGTGTATTAAGGAGACACAGGGATGAATATGACACTCAGAGAGGCATGCTAAGACCCACGAAGCATAATGAAGTGATGGGTGGGACAGAGACAGGGTGGCGAGGCCTCCCGAAATGTTGACTTTAGGCTGACCTTCAAAGGTAGGCAGGGCCAGCAATACAGAGAGGCAGGCAGAGAGCTCCTGAGAAGACCCTGCATGAATGAGCACCCAGAAGGCAGGGGCCAGGGTGATTGAGCAAAGGAAATAGGCAACTGGGGAGTGGAGGGCAAAAGGGGTGGGCAGATCGCACATAGAGGGAGTGAGCTTTCATTTTGTGAATGAGGGAAGGCCCTGAGAAGTTTTCTGCAGGGGCTGCCAGGATCTGATTTATATTTTAAGCACTCACTCCTGGAATGAAGGGGGGAAGACAGGAAGCAGGTGGAGGGCCTTCCAGGGCTGGTGTGAGAGGTGCCTCTCTTGGCATGCAGTGTAGTGGCATCTTGCCTCCTAGGGATATATGAGCCCTGGGAAAGGCAGCAGGACCTCGCCTGGGTGTGCTTGACTGTCATTTTTGCCTCACACTTGTTTCCTTCTTTCCCCACGACAATGAGCTAG
>NW_007739015.1:8196-9015 GCF_000696425.1 Galeopterus variegatus | reverse complement strand
TTTTTTTTTTTCTTTTTTTGGTCCTGCCCCTTGGGGCTATCAGCACCATGCTCTAACCGACTGAGCTAAACTGCCAGCCTCCATCAGGATCTCTCTTACTGTGAATAAGGTTGAGTATCTATCTGTTCATAAAGCAGAAACCATGTGTATGTTATTTCTGTGAACTTCTCTTCAGTTTTTCTAATAAGGGGTTAGTTCTTTTATTACTCATTTGCATGAATTCTTATAGATTAAGGAAATTATACGTTAAACTGTGATTTCTGTTGCAAGTATTTTCTTCCAATTTGATTTTCATCTTTGCCATGATTTCTGCCATGCAAAGATTTCTTCTTAATCTTTATGTAATTGACTTTGTGCAAGTTTTATAGCTTCTTGTCAAACTAAGACAGTCCTTTTCTTCTAAAANGGACTGACCTTTCCCAAGCAAGAGGGAATTCCACCAGCAGCCTGCCTTCCAACCTAAGCTGCAACTCTTCCCTGCCAGCCTACCCTGCGCATTTCAGATTTGCCAGCTTCCACAATTATGTGAACCAGTTCCTTAAGATAAATCTCTCTCTGGAGAACCCTGACTAATACGGAATTTTTAAAGATTTAAAATTCTTTTAAACCATACTTAATCTCCAAATAAAGTCAATAATAAGGTCCTACTTCTGCCTAACATGATTCAACTATCCTGTACACAACTAAAAACACACTAATCCTTTCCCCAGAAGAGGATGCAAAGTCCTTGGGTGATGTTTACTCTTCTCCTCAATATCCCATAGCTTAATTACTATAATGTGAATTAATAATACTTAAATAGTGATATGAAGGTAGTGC
>NW_007739015.1:5726-6171 GCF_000696425.1 Galeopterus variegatus | reverse complement strand
TTTTTTTGGTGTCTGGCCTGTTCAGGGATCTGAAACCATGACCTTAGTGTTACAAGACTGTGCTCTCACCAACTGAGCTAACCAGCCAGCTCTTGATTATTAAAATTCACCTCTGTGGAGGACACCCTATTGTGAGCATTCACATGGGACACAAATATCTTTGCACTTTCACCCATTCGTAGAGGTTTATCCACATACTTCTTCCCCAGTATTCGTTGTCACCAATTTTCCAATCATGTTTCTTCCAAGTCTCTGATCATCCAGCCAAACTATTGGCTATAGCTCATGAATCAATATATAGTAGCATGTCTGGTCATTTCTCCTTCCAAGAAAAGTGAATGATCAGGTGCAATTCTCGAAGTTTTGACCACAGGAAATACTTCCCTTCACTATGGTCCTTCAGGGATGTCCCAGAAAGTAGATGTAATACAGCAGCTATCCACTT
>NW_007739015.1:0-555 GCF_000696425.1 Galeopterus variegatus | reverse complement strand
ACCATTCTATCAAACGAGCAGCTTCAGGATGGTGGGGCACATGCAAGACCAGTGAATTCCATGAGCATGGGCCCATTGCCACACTTCATTTACTGTAAAGTGCGTACCTTGATCAGAGGCAATGCTGCAGTATGGAATACTGTGATGGTGGATAAGGCATTCTGTAAGTTCACGGATAGTAGTTTTGGCAGAACATTGGATGCAGAGAAGGCAAATCCGTATCCAGAGTCTATTCCAGTAAAAATGTTACCCCTTCCATCATGTCCAGTGTAATCAACCTGCTACCAGTTAATTACCCCCAAGGACTGATGCCATATCAGATTCTCAGTTTTGGTCTCTGTTGCTTGTGCATTGAGTACACAGTATCAGTACCTGGTATCAGCTAGGTTAGCCATGGTGAGTGGAAGTCTGTGTTACTGAGCCCATGCATGACCTCTATCCCTGCCACCATGGCCACTTTGTTCATGAGCCGATTTTGCAATGACAAGGGTGTCTGGGGAAAGAGGCTGACTGGTATCCACAGAAGAGGTTGCCCCATCCTCTTGACTTTATTTT
>NW_007739014.1:0-39396 GCF_000696425.1 Galeopterus variegatus | reverse complement strand
CTGGTCCGGGGTCCCTTCCCGCCCTGTGTTGTTGGTCCCCGGTGGCGAGGAACCAACATAATTTCATTCTTCCACACATGGATATCCAGTATTCCCAGCACTATAACTCAAGAGGGTGTCCCTTCACCAAATGCATAATTAACCATTAACAAAGTTAGTAAAGGTAACAGATAATTAGAACTTTGTTACTCTTAAAGAAGAAAAGAAAAACACTAATGAGAACTTAACTATTACATATCAAGCCCTATCACCAAATTTGTAATTATAAGCAACCTCACATTTAGTAATGCGCTTATTAATTTTTTTCTTCATATCTTTTGTATTTTCCTACCCACTTATCTTCCACTCTGTCACTAAATCCATTAATCCACCCTGTTTTTCATTTAACAATATGATTTTTACGTCTCATTTGTGGAGGGTGGAAAATCTTTGGGAATTTCTCACGGTTCAACTACAAGCATTTCTCCACACACTGTGAAGCAACCTTCTTCATTCTCAGTATTTTCCAAAGTATTACTTTCCAGGTTGATAGCTTCTTCCTTATCTCACTTCATATTTATTAAAAAATTACTCCGATAATGTACATGCCACCTATTTGAAAAATCAAAGGTTATGCTCCAAGTGTTATTTACTTCTGTGTTAAATATTTATCAGTAATCTTTCTCTTTACATATGTCTCTCCCAGGCAGCATTTATTTCTAAGCATTCACATTGCAGATATCCACATTACTTTCTATGGTCCCAGTGGTCAACTCAACACTGGACTATTCCCTCTTTTTACATCCCATGCACTAAGATGCATTTTTTTAATTAAAAAGCAGAGATAAGAAAAATTAATAATACTTTTACATCATCATATCACTTTTTTATGAATTGGCATTCTCTCACAAGTAATGAGTAAAAGTAGTTATTTAGAAAATAAGATTAACAATTTTAAAATGGTAAAGTGTAGATATTTTAATATAATTTCAACAGGAGGATAAAAGGGTATATACATTTTGGTGGACAATTTGGAAGTTTTCTTACAAAATTTAGCATGCATATTCATTTTGATTTAGCAATCCCTATCTGAAAATGTACTTTACAAAAGTATGTACCTACATATTTATTTATTTATTTATTTATTTTTTTATTGTTAGCCAGATGGAAAGAATTTTTTTTTTAATTTTTATTTTGTCAATATACAATATAGTTGATTATTGTGTCCCATCACCGAAACCTCCCTCCCTCCTCCCTCTCCCTACATATTTATGTTCAAGATTTTCAACTTCAAATATTTTTGTAATGGTAAAAAATTAAAATGAACTAAGTATCCATCAAAAACAAAATGATTACATAAATTAAGTAAATTGGGGCACACCCAAATTTTATATATGTAACACTGAACCCAATAAAAACAGAAAGCTGAAAAGAGAAAAAAGATATATTTTTTAATGAAATGGTTTTAAAGTAACATGTATAATAAAATTATTTATGAAAAGCACTTGAGCTTAGGAATACAAACAGGTATTTAAATTATAGAATTTATACCAAATTCTTGACAATATATTCCTTTGGGGAAGATTGTAAAATTGCGATCAAATAGAGGTGAGTAAAAAATTAGTATATTTTTAAATTTATATATTCTTTGAATAGTTTTACAATATTCATAATTAATTAGACCATAACATAAAGTTAATAATAAATATGTTTTTTTTTTTTTTTTTTTGGTCTTTTTTCATGTCTGGCAACGGATCGCAACCCTCAGTGTCGCTCCCGCACTGGGCCGGCCCAATAATAAATATGTTGAAGGAATAAACGTGCTTGTGGGTGACATTAAATTCTGCTAGAGAAATATAGGCTAATACGTGCAAGACATTTAGTGATTTTGGATAAAAGTTCAGCTGGTAATCATCACCCTATCTATCTAACTTCAGAACAAATGGCTGATTCAGTAACTTTTCAAAATCAAGTCCATTTGTGTGACATCATATAGCCATGCTGACAGACTGATTATGACTTTTCAAATAGGTGTTTTGTTATAGTACCAAGGAAATTTTTTTCACGCTCTCAATTAATGATCCATATAATTCAAATCCAGTAGAGACTAGAATTCTGTGTGCACTATGAGCCCAACTGTCTCAGTCTTCATAGGCTACAAAAATAAATTTTCTAAAGCCATTGTAAGAACAAAGATCCAGTAGAGCATCAAAAAAAGGAATCAAATTCCCACACTTCTGCCTAACTGACTAATCACCATAGGTACTGGCTCTCAGGAGAATCCTCTGATGCTTAGCTGTCACCTGACACTTTGGTGAGATAAGGGTAAGAAGGGCTAGAAAGTGGAGGAAAGTAGGGAAAAAGAGGGAAAAAGTGGTAACTCTGGAAAAGTAACAATCACTAACCAGAATCAAAGATGGGCTCAAGAAATTTATCCCAATTGTAGGCATACGTGAGGTACAAGAAATAGAATTGTAGAAGTTCAGGCAGAGGGTATGATAATGTCAAGTGAAGTAAGGGTACAATGAAATAATTTTTTCCCACAAATGTGGGAAGTCAGGTCTGTAATCAAGGTTCTCAAAATTAAGTTTTCGGCAGAAACCAGTTTGAGAAATCACACCTTAAACTAACTTTATTAGAAGGCAGGCTCTTCCTGATAAACAGAGGCCCAGTTGGGGACTTAAGGTAGGGACAGATATTAACATCCCACAATAGCCCATTTCAAGCTACAAACAATTTAATCACAATTTGATAAATTTCCTAAAAACTTAATAATCAGTTCTTGCAAACCGATATGAGCTGGATACAGCACACCATTTGGGATAGGTATAAGAAAAATCTTACCCAAGTGATCCAGGCAGAAGGTACCATTGAAGTTGGAATGTAATAAGGCTGCTGCCTGTTAACACAGCTGTGTAGACAACAAGCAATTCCATATCCTACTAGAAAGGGAGTGTGACATGCAAATATTTTCTCTAATTTCCTTAGCAATTCAGGAAAGGGAGCAGAGAAGCTTGTAGACACTGAGTGCTAAGTGCAAATAGCTACGATGAGGCTCTGGTTTCAGCAAAGAGTGACAGCCACAGGGGTAGGAAGGGCTAGAAAGTGTAGGAAATGATGTAAAATTATCATCAATTTTTCTTCCCTCCACTTTTTAAGAAAAAAAAATGCATCTGAGTGAATGAAATAGTCCAGTGTTTAGTTGGCCAGCAGGACCATAAGAAGGAATGTAAATATCTGCAATGTGAATGATTAGAAACAAGTGCTGCCTTGAAGGGACATGTGACTTGGGTCAGAAAGCATGTAGGAAAGCCTCTAGGTGCTACCAAAATAATATGGATATTTTCATGCTTTGAATGTACCATACAAAATTAGTATCATATCTAAAATTTAAAGTAGTTCTACATGCTCACGGTATAGTACACATTTTACCTTTTATACTTAAATATATAATATAAATATTTAAAATACATATAAGCCCCAATTCAGCACTCAGTTGACGCTGCACTATGTTGGTCTAGCTGCTCTAGGATACAGTTAAGCCAATGAGTATATTACTATTTTGTTGCTTTGAATAGGCCTTTTACTGAAGATCAAAAAACCAGTTCCTGGGTTTCCCCCAGTCTAAATTCTAACCTGAGTAATTCAGCATGAGAAGTCTTCCTTTCAAATTAACTTAAAACCAGGATTACTTTCTTCTCTTGGCTCAAGCCCATTTCTCAGTCCAGTGACCCTGCTGAAATACTTCTTCATACCCCCTCTTCTCCTGATTTTCCTAATATTTTATGTCATTAAATTTCCTAGTCTAACGTTCTGGCCAATAGCCACTGGGACATCCTTTTCTGACAGTTGTGTATATCAATTCCTTGTATGTCCTCTGTCAATATTCTCTCTGGATTTTGTATAAGGCTACTATTATCAAAGAGGAATAGATATGGGGAGGAAAGGGAGTCATGTGTGTGTAATGAAACCAACAACAGCATCATGAGGTACTTTCCTAAGTTGAAAAGGAAAATAGTAAAATAGTTAACTTTACCTTTGCAATAAGCTAAGTGCTACAAAGAAGAAAAAACTTTAGAAACAAGAGTATAAATTACTATATAAAAATATTCTCAGATAAAAATGTTAATTGAATTAGAGTTTTGTCTAACTCATGATATGTGTGAGAAACAATCCAATTCAAAGGTTGTGGATAAGAAATGAATTATATAAATTTTAAATAAAATTGTAAATATCTATGTTTTTGAGAATATAACTGCCTTTTGGTAACTTTATTAAGATTCATTTTGGTTTTGAATAATTTCAGTTACCTTGTGCCCATGAATCAATATTAAAATATTGATTCCTCTCTAAATACATGAAATATCATATATATTTCTAAGTTAACTTAAAATGTGAAAGATGAAATACAATTTCAGAATTATGATATAAATATCAAATATTTTCCAAAAATCTATTTTGATTGATAGGTAGAGATAAAAATAAAATTTAGTATTAAGAAAATTGTCTGAATCAAAATTGTATTATTTACATCTAATAGAAAATATTTATAAAGGCTGGATTTTCCATATTATTGTTTAACCAGTGATGTTGCAATGTACAAGTGGAATACGGTTCTTCATGTTGTTACATTATAGATTCATTATTGCCCACAGTTCCCTTATTTGAAGCTAGGAATTATGACATACTAAAGAAAAAAAGGATGACTCCACAGTTCTATTCTACAAGTGAGGTGTTTCAAAACTATGTCCAAAAGTTCTTTGATATTCCATCATTCAAGAGGTGGAACTTCATTCTCCTTACCTGGAGCAGCAGCTGGATTCAGTGACTTGATTCTAATAGAATATGCCAGAAGTGATGGGGTATATCACTGTTGAGATTAGATTATAAGAAGACTGCAGCTTCCACCTTGCGTGCTCTCTTTCTTTCAGATCACTCTTTCTGGGGGAAGCCTGCCACCACCTTGAGAAGACATGCAGGCAATGATGTGGGGGAAATGGAGGCCTATGGCCAACAGCCAGGAGGATCTGAGGCTGGCCAATAACCACGTGAGTGAGCCTGGAAGCAGTTTCTCCAGACTCAGTTGAGCCTTGAGATGACTGCCACCTCTGCTGACAGCTTGACTGCCACCTTCTGAGAGACCATAAGCCAAAACACCCAGCTAAACTGCTCCCAGATTCTTGGCCCGCAGAAACTGTGAGATTAATGCTGATTTTTTAAGCTGCCAAATTTGGAGGGGTAAAGAAGTACAATTTTAAGTTCAAGAGGGATGAAAGCAAAGCATTGTTATTTATCAAAGTCGATGGATCATGTTTGGTGGGATAATATAGGAAACCATGCTTTTTTTAAAAAGTTGTCATTTCTATGAATTACCTGGTTACTTACCAGAGGCTTTATCACACAAATAAAAAAGCAGAAAAAGAGGGTTAAATTTGCATGTAGCAGCAGATTATTACATTCACATGGGGCTTAATGCAAAATATTTATAAGGCTGTAAATTAGTGTTCAAAACAAAGAAAGTGTGGAAATGAGGCCAGTAACCACATTCTTATTTTGAATTAGACCCATGATGACAAATTGCAGAACAGACAATTGAAGGCCAAGGATAACAGATCAGATTAGATGACAGAAGGTGATTATTTAGTGAAAGATGTAGGCAAAGCACTTTGAATGTGTTATGTGCTTAGAAAGAAAACAAGGTAGCCACTATTACATAGAAAGTTTACTATCCACACTATTTTGAACATTGCTTTTTCTAAGTTTAAAACATACTTCAAAAACTTTCACCTCAGCAATGCAGATCTTCCTCCTTCTTTTAAACAGCAGAAAAATATTTCATCATAAAAATGCAATACGTTTTATTTCAACAAATATGCTTTTTAACCAAATATATTTTATTTATTATACTATTGTTGAATACTTTGTTTGCTTTTTTTTCTGAGTAGTTTTATAAACAATACTTCAAAGTTCCTTCTTGAACATTTGTCTTTTGGGAATATATTCAACAAGCAAATTCCCAGCTGTAACAGATATTGCTGTGATCAAATGTACATACACGTTTTAGAAAATTTGGTGCATGTTATCAAAATGCCACGCAGAAAAATTGTACCAATTCATATTCCCAGCACAGTATGGGAGTGGCCAACCATTTTTATCCAGTTTGTTATCACTTATTATCAAAAACTTTTAGCATACTGGCTAATCTGATAGATGAAACATACTCATATTGTAATTTGTATCTAATTATGAGTGAAGTGTTTTATTTTCTTAAAATATATGTATTAGTGACTGAAATTTCTTCTATAAATTGCCTGCTTATTCCTTTGCTCATTTGTGGTATAAAATATCTGCATCTGTCATATCAAGTTATATAAGATTTTTGGTGGAATAGCTATTATCTGATTGACCAATCTTTTCCAAAGTGTTTTCTGAGTTTTGGTACCTTGCTTAGAAAAAATCTAAACTCTGAGATTATAAATAAATAAATGATGAAAAAAAAAGGGCTCAGGTTACACAGGACTAGGAAACCAGACCTGAATAAGTCTCATGGATAGAAATTGAGTTAATACTGAGAAACTCTTTAATCCCTATACAAGTAACTATTATTATCTCCAAGCACAAGAAGTCTTAACGAAGTTTTTCTTGAACATGCAGATTATGCATTCAGCAGCCAACTGAGCACCATCCATCCCCCGTGCCACTGAGTGTGTTAGGAGGTCTACAGCCATTGGGGGAGGACCTCTCATCAGCAGTTGGCCAATGATTATCCAATAAGACTGATGATTGCCATCAGCCTAAGATTTTGCTCAATTTTCTTAAATTATTCTTTGTAGAAAACCATCTTTTTCAATAACTCAAGAAACTCAAATTTTCCCAAAATTTATTGTGGGACCCTGGAAGGCACATCTAGAGAGACAATGAGGGTATTATAAAGAAAACAGTGCCTGCATTTGAATGGGACAGAATGAAACCAGAATATGTCCAGCTCATTAAGTTAGGGTGTGGTGGAACACACACTCTTTTCATAAACTATTGCAGACTATCAAGTGTGCTAAAAATTATTTTTTCCCATATTTCTTTTATTCTTTTAGACCTCTCTTTGTCAACTGCCTTCTTTCATTTTAATTTACCACAGTCATGTCTTTTGTATAATGCTCTCAAGCTCTACCTGGTGTGTCCCTGACTCTCACTCTACCCGCTTCTTTCTTCCTTTGTTTCCTTTCTTCCTTCTATTTTCTTTGCTCTGATCTTTTCTTCCAAGACAATATCTGTAAAATATGTATTAAAGCAACTTCTAGACCTTTAGTGAGAATTAAATGAGATTATTTTATAACAAAGTGATAGCATTTTCTGAGTTAGACCTTTTAATTCATAGTTCTGCATTTATACTGTGAAACACAGTCAAGTGGTCTCAGAATAAACCTAGATAATCCCTAATGTTCTTTTGCTTCATTAAATTTCATGGGCTCAAATTATAAAAAATATAAAAATTGTCTATTTGACACAATTATTTTTTTAAAAAGGGATAGTTTTCCAGTAAAATAGTAAAACATAAAGCATCTTTAAAATAATGATTGATGTTAATTAAAAATAGTTATGCATGTAATAGAAATCTTTGAATATAATATGAACAAAATTTTCACATTTGTTAATTCAAAAGTGAGCATTTATCTGAATTTTATATTATACTTATAGGGATATTGTAAATGAATTATTTTTCTAGATGACTTATTTTAAGTCATTTGGAAGTATATAAAATTTTTTAAAAGTCTAAGCATCCTCAGTTTCGGAAAAGTAAAGAGTATTAGTTTGGAGAAAAGGTAATTCCCTTTACAACAGAAAAAAATGCCTTAGCAATTTTAAATTGTAGGAAGGTAAATTTATTTTCATTTTCAGCAATTTTGTTTCCAGCCAATTAATGATAAAGTTTATGTGTAAAACATGACCAAGTAAATCCACTGAAACCTGCCTGGACACATTAGTAACTGAGTCATTTGTCCACGTTTCTGATCTAAAACCAACAGTTTTGAATTATGAAGCCTCATCTTTACTATATAAACCTTTACTGAGCACTTCCTGGCCAAAGACAAGGAAGGCCCACAGTTCATGTTTAATACACAGGTACGCTAGTCTTCATCTGTCATTTTGAAAATGGAATGAGAAGGTGATGACTTTTTGAGAGGAGTGGCCTTATCTAATATTATTTAAACTAAGGGAAATCCCTGTGGGTGTAATTGTTAGCCCTATTTTTCAAATGAAGAATGTAAATTCAAATAACTTCGGCCAGTTTCTGTAGCTGCCTGCCAAAAACCTTTACGACGTGATCTAGTAGCTGTGTTTTATATTTGTATTTGTTCCTCTGGATGACCATCATTACGTGAGGCTGAAATTATGAGTTAATACAAACGTTGAATTTGAAGATATATAAGTTCTTCTCTCTTTGTTGATAGAGATTTGTGCAGATATGCAGAGAAAAGAAAATGTTTTAATACTATAACCACGTTTGAGCTGATATTTTAGTGATTTGAAGAATTGTAAATGGCAGCATTTAAAGGTGATTTTTGTATTCCATTTGTTTTAAAAATGTTCCATTTGACCCAGCATTTTCACTTCTGGAAATTTATTTCTATGAAAGTAATTAAAATCTTAAAATAAAAGTTATCCTTTATCCATTAGAGCTATATTTGGAAGTTCCTAAATGTATAATAATACAAAAATTGTTAATAAATAGCACTTATAGAATATTATATAACTATTTAAAAGGAATTAAAACAATTTATATTAACATAGAGATATTGTTCCATAATGCTAAGAGGAAAATAGGATATTTATATACACACACACACATATATGGAATATGATCACAACTATGCAAAATAGTTTTAAAAGACTGAAAGAAAATACTAATAGTAACTTTTTCTGCTTTTCATCATTTTGTATTTCCTTAATTTTCTGTAATGGGATGTGCTACTTCTAAAAGTGGAATTTATTTTTTTTAATCAAAAGAAAACAGTGTCTCTATTATAGACTTTACAAGATGTTTAGAAATTTTTTAAAAATTCTATTTTTATTTCATAGATATAAATTTCATCAGAATCATTTCTTTAAGACCCTAAGCAATATTATTTTCCCAACAATTTTCTAATAAATCAAAATATGCGCCTACCATAAAGTTTATTTTAACCTAATGAAAATCGAGAAATTCACCTGAGGACAAATTTTCTCATAGTATAGGAGACTCTCTAGTCAAAGGTGCTCTTTTAAGAAGAGTCTATGACAATGTTCTAAGACATGGACCGATGTTCTAGTAAAAATCTTTGCCACCAGAAGAACACTTAAGTTATTAAGTTAAGGTACTGTAATGACTGTGATTTATAACACATATTATTATGTTATATACACACACACTTTGTATTCTATTTTTTTTTTTTGTTTGTCCATGGTACTGTCATTTTTTTCTTTGTTAAAGGAAGACTAAATCATTTTTCCTTTTCTTTTTAATATTTGACCTATTATTTCTCTGTGTTTGAAACAAGATTAGCCAATCATGTGTGAAATTAATTAAAATGCCAGTTGAGTCAGAAATATGTAAATTTTCTAATTTGAAAATCTTAAAAGTATAGGTCCATGGAAATGGTTGTAGGTGTTTATGATTTCTACATAATACCTGTGGATTTAGGGATATAAGTAGATCAAGAAATTGAAAGAGATTTCTTACTAAAACTATTTTCAGTGCCATTTTAGATTCAAAAACAAATATTGTATTCAAAAAAGTAAAACTGAGTTTCAATATGGGGAATACTGGCAAATAGAATTCAAGCCCCCTTTCTGTTGTTTTAGTTACATTCAGCACCAGAAATTATTTTTTATCGTGTTTTGTAGTAACATTTCATGTGGTTTTAACATATTTAATATATATCATCAGTATCTTTTTCTATAAAGTAAAGAAAATCAACTGTTGAGAAACATTGAGCTACTTGCACATCATTCCATTATTAAAAATCATGAGGGCTGGGCCGGCCCAGTGGCGCACTCAGTGGAGTGCAGCGCCTGGGTGTGCGGCGGTGCTCCCACAGAGGGTTCGGATCCCATATAGAGACCAGTCCGCTCACTGGTTGAGCACAGTGCAGGCGCGACACCGAGGGTTGCGATCCTGTTACTGGTCACGAAAAAAGACAAAAAAGGAAAAATCATGAGGGCTAATCTTCAACTTAAAAATATAATATTTTGGCACTGAAGTACAAGATTCAGGTATCAATTTATTGGACATATCTCTAACTTATATAGTAGAGTATATCTCACTAGAAAATATTTGCTTAGGACATAGTCACAGTACTGTGTTCCAAAATAATGCATCTGAAATAATGTATTCTCATGCATGGTTATGTTATTTGTTAGCCTATTTTTTTTCTTTTTAACTTTTAAATTTCAAGTATGTAAAATTTACATGTTTCTAGAGTCAAACTTATATTTAAACATATAATATTCACAGTCTTGCTCTCACCCACATTATCATATATCATTGTTTTTTTCTTTTTGAGTGCATGTACACATTTGTGTGTGTGTATACACGTGCACAAGAAATAAACATATACATGCATAATCTTATTTTCTATTTTTCTAACAGAAAAATAGCATTCTTCTTTTTTCTGTTCTTCTCACACTGCCTTATATATTTTTTAAATAAGTGCCCTTTCCCTGAGTAAGGACTAGAATAATTATTGTCAAGCAAAAATAATACATCCCTTGGGAAACTTGTGGAATTCACTAATGTTACAAATTTTGCTTGATAACATAAACTCTTTTGGTAACAAGGATCTACAGATGCACTTTATCTTAAAATATTTTATTCTCTAGGGACATTAAATACTTGCATCATGAGAGAATACAAGCAATGTATTTGTACAGGTAAAATAATAATGGCAACTAACATTTTTGAGTGCTCAAATGCCATCTACCATTCTAAATAGTTTATGTGTATTATCTCTTCTTACTTTTCCAGCTTTATCGAGGTGTAATTGGCAAATAGAAATTGTAAATAATAAAGCTATACAACATGATATTTTGATATATGTGTACATTTGCGAAGTGATTACCACAATCAAGCTAATTAACATACCCAGCACCTCACATAGCTATCTTTTTAGTTTTTGCAGTGAGAATATTCAAAATCTACTTTCTTAAATTTTAAGTGTGCAGTACAGCATTGTTAACCATAGTCACCATGCTGTACATTAGACCTCGAGAACTTATTAATTCTGCATAACTAAAATTTGTACCTTTTGACAACTTCCCAGCCCATGGCCACTGCCATTCTAGCTCTGATTCTGAGTTGGACTTTTTGAGATTCCACGCATGAGTGAGATCATGCAGTATTTGTCCTTCTGTGCTTGGCTTATTTCACTTAGCATAGTGTCCCCTGGGTTCATCGTGTTGTTGCAAATATATTAAATTGATTTTTGGAGCGGGTAGATGGAATAGGAGCTTGCTCTATCCTCTCCACGCATTTACCTGGTATTGTAGTGCATTATCTCTTTAAATCCTTTTAATCACCCTATGAAGTAAATGCTCTGCTTAAACCCATTTTACAGCTATGTTAACTGGGTCAATGAGAGGTTTAGTTACTTGCACAGTCATAGATCACAGCAAAGTCCAAAGTCTTAACCTCTAAATATACTGCTTCCTGATCAGTACTAAGTAAAATAAGTATATATATTTCAAATAAATATAGTAGTAAGTTAAAAAAAAAACAACAATCAAGCAAACTAAAGTGAAATTCAGAATTAAAGTAACATTTTATAGGTTATACTCTGGTTTCTTTTCAGATTGTATAAATCTTTTGCCTTTTTTATAAGTTAATTTACATGACACCATTTTACATTATACTGATAGATGTTTATTAAGACAATAGAAATAGCAATAATATTGTGTATAGATAATATACATACATGTGTATTTTATAGAATATCCACATTCTTTTTATTACAGATGGGTATTAATATTTACCTTATGTTTATACATTCTCTATAGCAAGTGCCAAATAGAACCAGATGTAGGAAAACTACATGATCAAAGTTTAAAGAAATAAAATTGTTAAATAATATACACAATAAAAAATAGAACCCAGCTGTATGCTAGTGCAAAAAAAATGAGCAGATAAGAATAGTTTTTTTCACTCTATTATTATTGTTAACTCTGTAAAGTGAGATTTAATACTCCACCTTCGTATTTATTTTCTTGCTAGAATTGTACCAGATGGAAGAATTTTGTATAATTGAAAACATTGATTCGTATGTTCTTCTGTTAAGATGTATTATCACCAATATAATTCTACTTTCTTTTGAATCTTGGCAAATATTTTTTTATGTCATGCCATGTAACCCTTTTCTTTTTTTCATTGTTATTATGTCATACTATGTAACCCTTTCAAAATAGCCCTTTCATATACAGTACTACTCTGCCTATCTTTTCAAAATAAGTCACCTATGAGTCTATGTCAACACTGAATACCAAAAAGGTTAACCCAAAATATAGCCACATAACATAACCAATCTACCAAGCAAGAAACTAAGAAAATAATAAAATGGAAAAGGCCTGCTATTGGATTCTTAAATAAATATTTATGAAAAACCGTTTTGGGCAAGAAGATTCCAGAGGCTGGAAAGGAATGCTATAAAGAGACACTAACTTTAACTTCTTTTAATAAAAAACAATGGAATATGGAAAATTAAGCAATCAACGCATCAACCCAAGGGTGCAGAAACTAGAAGTGGGAATACATATGGGAGTGTCTCATGAAGCAAAAATGCAGAATCACAAATCACAGTTTCTTTAAACTTCAAAGGAGGAACACCTTCTGTAAATTCAACAGTGTTGAAAGAACTGTTGGGCATGCATCATCTTTTATGTAAGCCCTATATACAAGAATAGCAGCAGGCAAAGGATTCATATATGTGTTTGCAATTATGGAAGGCTACAGATAGATTTATAAAAACCTTTAACCTAAAAAAATGTCTCACCAATGTTTTCCAATGGACAAGATATACTACACTTACTATCAACAAACAGAAACAACCTGTACAATATCAATGATGGCCAATGCTGCTTTCTTTGTTTGTATTGTGTCTTCCCTTCTCTCCGCAGGGTCATTAAGAAAATGAGAGAATACAATAAGTAAAGAAAAAATTAAAGTCATTCATATTAACACCCAAAGATAATTACTGTTAGTTAAAAACCTATTATGTGGGCACAAACATACAAACGATTTGCTCCCATTTGTATGTATGTATGTATGTATGCATACATGCATTATCTTATTTCTTCTAAGATCATTCTAAACACATTTTTGATGATTTAAAAATGAACAGTATAACAGTCACATATTTCCATGATAATAATACCAATCAAGAGCTTTATTCTTTAATAGTAATTATAAGCAATAATGCACAAATTATTCCTTTTGTTGAACATAATCTAAGCATAAGTGTGTGGAATTAGGACTGTTAGATCAAGTGGCATTTTTATGGCTTTCAGCACATTTTGACATTTTATTTTGCTCCTTGGAAGACTTTGCCTTCCATGTTAACCCCTCACTGGAAGTGTTGGAGGATAATCTTTCCTCTGCATCTGTGTTAAGTACTTGACAATTTTGTTAATATAATACAAGTAAAAATTTTGGCTTTAATTTTCATTTATATTATATTTTTATGCATTTATTGACTTTGTAGTTTCTTTTTTGGAATATTTTTAGTGCCTTTTATTTTTTAAAATGAAACATCTATCTTTTTTGTTGTTTTGTGAGTTTTTTCAGAGACATAGGAATGTATTGTAGAAATAAATTTTGCAAGTGATTTTTCTGGTTAATATGTTTTGATTTCTTCACACACAGACAACCAATATTAATTTTTATGTAGTTAGAACTATCAATATTTTTCTTAATAGTTTCCACTTATGCAGTTATTCTTAGAAAAGCTTTGAAAGATAAATATAACTGTATATATGTGTGTGTGTATATATATATACACACACACATATATATCTTATTAAATGCTTAATTTGCTTAATCATTAATACTCTTCTCTCCTCAATAATTTGCTTTCAAGTTCAACTAAATTTTTACATACACAATGTTGCCACACTTTCAACTGTTTACTTATTTCAAATGTATACAATTTTGCTGGACCTTGAACATATTATCATAGCTCTTATTTACTGAAACACTTGTTTTAAACCAGGATCAAAATTGCTAATGCTCTAAAGTCAGTTAAAACTCCTCATAAACTATGACGTATGTAATAAAATGCCATTTCACAGCTGATAAACATTGAATCAGATTAAATAGTTTAAATAGTTGAATGATGTTTTTATCCCAAGTTCATCTAATTTTGTTTTGCTCATCACCATGAAGTACTGCCTTTTAAAGTATTTTAGACATTTAAAAAATATGTAAATGCATGAATAAATAACTGAAATAATGATATGTACTATATTTTACTAGGAAAAGTCATTATATTTTTATAGTCTAACACTCAGATTATCCCAAACAGAAAGAATTGCCTTGAATATCATAAGCCTAAAGTTCTAGGCTAATTTTTAACATTAATCAAATACCCCTATCAATAATAAGTTATTGAATTAGAAAGCATTTCTCCATTGTATGATAATTTATGACATGCACAACTATCAACCAATAATTTATAAAATTTAAACGGAAAATTTTGTATGGAGCCTATTACACAATATCACATAGAATTACTGAGCAAACAAGATTTATTAAAACAGTGAATATAAAAATTCACTTAGAATTGATTCACTTAGAAGGCACCATTCTGGGAAAACCAAATTCAGTTTGATCCTCTACCTTCAATGTGCACAAGCAATTTAAATAGATAAATTAAAATAACTCAGACTTAAATACCAGGAAATCACTTATTTATTGGAGACTATTGATACAATTCCTTTCTTCTTTGTATCTGCAAGGCACTATTTCAACCCCCCCGCCCCCCTTTTAAAGTTAACATGATGTAAACTGTCCACGTGGCAGGGATGTACAATAATGTGAAGCAGATGAAACTCAGCACCATGGGAATCTGCAGGGAGCGGAAAAGTGTTTCATTATCTATTGAGGGAACTGTGCAGTATGAATGACAGAATACCTGATTTGGGCTCATAAAGGAGAAAAACTAAAACAGTTTTATCCCCTGCCTCTTTCCAGTCATGGAGTAAACTTAAAATTATTTCATAGATTTGATGCTTTATATTATATGCCTACGATTGGAAGAGCAGAGAAAGGTATATTTTTTTATTTTCATTTATTATTATTTTTTAATTGAAGCATGATTGATCATACATATTTTGGGGAGTACAATACTGACAACCATCACCTGTGTACAATATGTGTTGATCAAATCAATATTAGCATTTTCATTATAACAAATCATAATTATTCTTTATGCCCCTTACCTAATCTCTCTCCAGTCCCCTCTCCCTACCCCAACTCTAGTAAGCATAGGTTTGTTCTCTCCTTCTGAAAGATCAACATATTGTGATTCTCTCCATATTTCTTTCCTTCTTTCTAAGCACCACTTATGAGTAAGGACATGCAGTATTTCTCTTTCCATGTCTGGCTTGTTTCACTTAACATCATTTTCTCCAAGCTCATCCATGTTGCTGCAAATGGCAGAATTTCATTCTTTTTTATGGATGAGTAGTATTCCATTTTGTATATACAGCACATTTCCTTATCCAGTCATCTGTCAATGGTTATTTAGGTTGGTTCTATATCTTGGCTATTGTAAATAGAGCAGCAATGAACACGGGAGTCCATTTTTCCCATTACCATTTATTGAAGAGGCAGTCTTTTCCCCAATGTATGTTCTTGTTGCCTTTGTTAAAGATCAGCTGGCTGTAAGTATGTTGGTTGATTACTGGGTTCTCTATTCTGTTCCATTGTTCCAAGTGTTTTTATGCCAGTACCATGTTCTTTTGATTACAATAGATTTTTTTTCTTTTTTAAAAAATATAAATCATATATCTATTTTTAAAGTATATTTTCTAAAAAAAAATGCAGGGAGAAGAGTGGCATTATTTTACATTTTTGCAAATCTCTTTAATATCTGTTTTAATAGATGACCGCTAGATTCTTATATCTGCTTACAATATCAATGTGTTGTGATATGTTTTGTTAGTTTTTTTTCTGGTGTGATATGTTGTTTTAATTGAAGTAAAGTAGTCCCTTGGTATCCATGGGAATTGGTTCCAGGACCCCAGCAAATACCAAAATCTGAGGATGCTCAAGTTCCTTATATAAAATGGGATAGTATTTGCATAAAAGCTAAATGCATCCTCCCTTACACTTTAAATCATCTCCAGATTTTTATAATGCCTAATACCATTATAATGCCATGTAAATAATTGTTATACTGTATTTTTTATTTGTATTATTTTCATTTTTGTATTATTTATTTATTTAATACTTTTGATCTGTGGTTGAAACCAGGGATACAGAACCCATGGACATAGAGGGCCAATAAACTTGTCAGATTCTGTCACAAACAAACATCAATTTCAGGTTAGTCAAGAATTTAAGTGTGAAACCAAACTTCAAAAAATGAAAAAGACAGCTGGTTAGCTCAGTTGGTTAGAGTGCCACCTTATAACACCAGGATCAAGGGTTTGGATGCCCCAAACTGGCCAGCTGCCAAAAAAAAAAAAAAGAAAGAAAGAAAGAAAGAAAGAAAGAAAGAAAGAAAGAAAGAAAGAAAGAAAGAAAGAAAGAAAGAAAGAAAGAAAGAAAGAAAGAAAGAAAGAAGGAAAGAAAGAAAGGAAAGCAAAAAGAAGACATACTATAGCTTCATGTTGTAATTTGAAGTTGGGTAGTGTCATATCTCTGGCTTTATTTCTTTTGCTCAGGATTGCTTTGACTATTTGTGGTCTTTTGTTATTTCATATGAATGTTAGGACTGTTTTCTCTATTTGTGAAGACTGCCATTGGTATTTTGATGGAGAATGAATCAAATCCATAGATTGCTTTGGGTAGTATGGACATTTTCACGATGTTATTTCTTCCAATCAATAGTGTTTTATAGTCCTCATTGTAGAGATCTTTCACGTCCTTGGTTAGATTGACTCCTAGGTACTTTATTTTATTGTTGATGATTATAAATAGGCTTATTTTCTTGATTTCTTTTTCTGCTAGATCATCATTGAAGTACAAAAATACTGTTGATTTTTGGGTGTTGATTTTGTATCCTGCAACATTACTAAAATTATTAATCAGCTCTAAGAGTTTTTTGGTACAGTCTTTAGGCTTTTCTATATACAGGATCATGTCATCTGCAAATAGGGACAGACTGACTTCATCCTTTCAAATCTGGATGCTCTTTATTTTTTTCTCTTGACTGATTGCTCTGGCTAGTACTTCTAGTACTATGTTAAATAGGAGTGGTGAGAGTGGGCACCCTTGTCTTGTTCCTATTCAGGATGACATTAGCAGCGACTTTGTCAAATATGGCTTTTATAAATTTCTGGACACATAAAAACTATCAAGACTGAACCAAGAAGAAATAGAAAACCTGAACAGATCAATAGCACGTAATGAAATTGAAGCAGTAATCAGCAGTCTCCCAGCAAAGAAAAGCCCAGGACTGGATGCTGAATTCTATCAAACCTATAAGGAGGAATTAATACCAATTATCTTCAAACTATTCCAAAAAATCGAAAAAGGCCATTCTCCCAAATTCATTCAACGAGGACAGCATCACCCCGATACCCAAAACAGACAAAGATACAACAAATAAATAAAACTACAGGCCAATATCCTTGATGAACATAGATGAAAAATCCTTAACAAAATATTAGCAATCGGAATAGAGCAAAACATCAGAAAAATTACACACCATGATCATATCAGATTCATCCCAGGGATGCCAGGATGGTTCAACATATGCAAATCAAAAAATGTGATACACCACATGAACAAAATCAAGGACAAAAACCTTATAATTATCTCAAAAGACACAGAAAAAGCATTTGCCAAAATTTAATATCCCTTCCTGATAAAGGCCCTCATCAAAATAGACATAGAAGGAAAGTATCTCAACACAATAGGAGACAGTTGTTTAAAATTAATGCTATAGTGAAGGATGAGCAAAGAAAATTAGACTTGATTATGACCATATGAATTTCTTAAATATATATCTGAGTAAGAAAAAGCCAAGAAGAGCCTGTGAAAGGAGCCTACATAACACAGAAAGGAACGTCAGCTTATAATCTACTTGTTTTAGACTAGTCAGTCACTGCTACTTTGCTTCTTACCTATAGAGTAAAGATATGGGAATAAGAAGTTTAAATATAAGAATGTTTTAAAAATACTTTTACTATTCATTGATTAACAACAGAGGCTTATATGAGGGCACTTCGAAAAAGTTCATGGAGAGATTCTTATTATTGTTCATTTCTATTTTTTCATGAATTTTCTGAACTATCCTTATATTACAATCTGTGATTCTGCAATTCTAAAGGGTTGATATTATTTTTCCTATGAATAAACTGAAGTTCAAAGTCAAACAGCCATTAATTGGCAAAATTTCAGCTCATATGCATGTTTGCTTAATTAAAAAATTTTTCTTTCACTAGGTCATGAGAATATTTCCAGAAGATTTCATAAAAAATAGGACTATGAATATTTGCTAGCTACATAATGCTCATTTTAATGGCATTAAATGTACATAAAAGATAGGATGTCTTAAAAATATGTTAACAGAAATAGATATGAACAACAAATTAGATATTTAAAAAGCATCAGACATTATGGCAGCTTCTAGAATTTACAGTCCATCAATCTTGCATGCAACTGTTAGTTACTACTAACTAATGAATATAGTAATATAGGTGCACCCTTCCCTAAAGCTCTTTATTCTCTAGGTGCCAAGAAAACAAACAAGCAAGCAAACAAACAAAATCCCTGATCTAATCTAAAAATTAAGATAAATATAAGCAAAGCATACAAGACACAAGGAGCTAGAATTGGTCTTCATCATTTAACTTGAATTTGTAAGATTTTAAAAACAAGCATTAAAATAACAATCAGGAAATGTTTAGAGTTGAAGTATCATCTATTAGGTTTTAACTTTTGGCTTTATGTTATTCTAGATTATAATGTTGGATTCTTATGAGGGTCATAGTAAGGGAAAATATATAGAGAGGAAGTATGTACTTGTGAATAAGTCTCATAGAAGCATCCATATAGGACATAAATTACAATCAAAATGTAACTGTTTTATCTCCCATTTTCTCTTAATTTTTTACTCGAAATATTTTAACATTTACTTGTACATATTTGTGGGTACAGTGTGTTGTTCCAGTACATGCATACATTACACAATGATTCACTTCATGTATGTAGCACAGTTTTGTACCCATTAGTCCACCACTTCTGTTCTGCCTCTCCAACTCCCCCATCCTCTGGTAATCACTAACACCAGCTTCTAGAAACCTCCCTCCCAAACCCCTGGTCTCTGGTAACCATTATTCTACTTGCTGCTTGATATCACTCATATGTGGAATCTAAAAAAAAAAAAAGTAGTGGTTCTCTTCAAAATTTATTCTATTCCTAAATCTCTTCCTAAGCCACTGGCTGAAATTTCAGCAGACCTCATGATCTTTCTGTTCACTTTTTGGTAGTCAAGGTTTCTATTATCACTTTTAGTGAGAACACAGAGTGTTAAATCAGAAATTTAAAATATCTAGCCCAAAATATTTCTAATACTTAATTTCTGTTACAAGGAAAGACTTTTTCTCAACCTTGCCAGCAGTTTGTATTCGCTGACATTTGGAAGAAGTGCTTGGCTTCCCTCTTTTCCTGCTCTGCCTACTTCCAAGTATGGGAGAAGAGGATAGAAAGAATAAGAAAGATTTTACTTGAACTGATGACTAGTTGATCCTATTATAAACTGGGACTAGTCCTGGCAAGTGTTTAAAATCGTCTCTTTCCAGTTGGACACTTGAAAGGTTCTTGAGAGATTCTTCTAGGGTTCTTCTACCTTGAGGCAGATAGATGCTCTGATTCAGGTTTTACATGCTTAATTTCATTAAGCGATGTAGGATTCAATGACCCAGTTCTAGAACATGTACTTCTAAGTTCTGCATTTTGACCTGGCACTTCACGCTGGTATGCAGAACCTGCTTATCCTGGTGCTAGGTGGAAATTTCATTTATATCACCAGGTAACACAAAAGGCCCAGAACCTTAAGAAAGATACGATGTCTTAATAAGTGAAGAAAATACACACTCACAAAAATAGTTTCGTTTTTATTAAACAATGAGCTTCAAGCAAATTAAATATTTAGACCTTCATGATGATTTGGTTATGGATCTCTATAGAAACAGTACATCTATAAAATCTATACATACTTTTATACAAGATATTTGTAGTGAAAATTATAATATAAAGAACCAGACTTTGTAAAATCTGCATCAGCGCAATCTAATGGAATTATTTTAACAAGAAACAGTTTAAAAATGCAAATGGCCAAAATATTAACTTACAAGTTCTAAGCAGCTTTGAGAATGACACAGACACATATTTTCTTGAAATACTGTCACAGGTCGTGCATGGTAGCTGGTGCAGGCGGCCAGGTGCAAGTTGAGAGTATTTAGGTCTGCTGGATGTGATTTTATAATAGTGAGAAGATGATGATTGTCTAAGCAGAACTGAAATACAAACCAGCACCACTCCCTTTTCAAATTTTTCATTCCCCTTAGATTTTTTTCTTTCCTTGTCTGTTTCTCTCTCTCTCTCTTCCTCCTTTCTCTCTCTTCACACATGAACACAAACATCTCTTTGTGCTTTGATTTGTAAATGACTTTAATAAATGTCTACAAATTACAATACTTAGATAAATTTGTGTCTGATGTTATGTCAGTAAGCTGATTTTGAAGTTTAATGGTAAGGGGATTGGCTGGTTAGCTCAGTGAGCTAGAGTGCAGCCTTGTAACACCAAGGTCAAGGGATCAGTCAGCTGCCAAAAAATAAAAAGAAGTTTTATGGTAAAAGAATGGTCAAGATAGATGACCAGGATGATGTCCAAGTGATTAATCTGAAGTGAGAAGGTGGTTACAAAGTAAACAGAGATGTGACCAGTGTTAGTAGAGCTAAAGAAAATGATGCCCAGAGACCATGTAACAGCAATTGTTCTAGTCACCGCATTAGTGAACAATGAAATAGGTGTCTTACCTATACTGGTCACTCAGTCATACAATCTAACAAGGTTTCGAGCTCTTAGTAGAAAATGTGTATTTTTTATTTTCATAGGCCCAGCACACTTGTGTTTTCATTTATCCAGCAAATATCTATCAGGCACCAATTTTTGCCATTCCCTTGTCTAGGCCCTAAAGAATATCATGCTGAGCTGTCTGAGGCAATGCCTACTGTCATAGAACTTTTATTAATTGAATAAATAAATGACAAAAATGAGAACTAATATTTATTGGAAATTTGATAAGTGCACTGTGCATTTAATATGCACCATATATGTTTGGAACATCAATTACTAAGTATCACTTAGTATAAAAAATTATGGCTTATAAAAGGTTAAGGGCCTGAGTCTAATGCTAGTCTGCTTCTCTTAAAATCCTAGCACTTTAGGGCTGGCCCGGTGGTGCACTGCTACAGTGCGCCACTTGGGAGCGCGGCGGCGGTCCCGCTGAGGGCTCGGATCCCACATATAGACCGGTTCCCACTCACTGGCTGAGCGAGGTGCGGGTGCAACACTGAGGGTTGTGACCCGTTGCTGGACACAAAAAAAGACAAAAAAAAAAAAAAAAAAAAAAAAAAAAAAAAAAAAAAAAAAAAAAAAAAAAAAAAAAAAAAAAAAAAAAAAAAAAAAAAAAAAAAAAAAAAAAAAAAAAAAAAAAAAAAAAAAAAAAAAAAAAGGAAAAAATCCTAGCACTTTAACTTACTCTCTGTGTGATTTAAGCAAGTTAACTTCTCTATGTTTTATTTTTATTTGTAAAATTGGAATAACCATAGTACCAACATCACAGATTTATTATCAGGATTAAAAAAGATAATACCTGTAATGAGCTTAGAATATGCCAATTAATACTAAATTCTAGCTATGAGTTATCCTTTGGAAGTTTAAGAACAATACATACTTACAATATGTATCTTGAAAGAGGAGTCTATAAAATGCTAATTAAGGAGTTCAAGACAGTTGAAGAATGTACAGCAAAAGTCTGATTGTTTTTGCATTAGTTAAATTAGTTAAATTATAAGTTAAATTATTTTGGTGGCCTTCCCTGCTATTCCCCCAATTAATGGGCATTTTTTGAGTCTATAAATATTCATTTAGATATTACTGTATGTGTAGATAGAAGGACAGAAAGATTCATGGGTGAGATTTTCTCTTTTCTTAAGCTCTTTCCATATCTAGAGTTTTGAAAATTATTTTCAAATAGAATATATGTGACAAATAATTTCTGAATTTTTAAAATTCCTTAAACATGTCCTTGTTTACAAGGGAAATATAACTTGCCTGGCATATAAGTCTGGGTTTGCAACAGTGTGAAGATACTATTAATTGTCCTCTAATTTTCATGGTCTCAGATGTGAAGTCTGATGTCAGAAAAAGAGAGTAGATATGATACCAATGTTTTCGGTTTAAGCAATCACGAGACAAATAGAATTGCCTGGCTGTTTATGGAAATGAAGAAATTCAGGAGGAGCAAGTTTGAGGGAAGGACTAGAGGTTTGTTTTTGATTTGGGATGTGGTAAGTTTGAGATATCAATCAAACATTTTCATGGAAATATAAAGTCAGCAGTTAATTATCTGAGTCCAGAATGCATGAGAAAGATTAAGAAGGAAAGACTTGAGATTTATTAGCCTATAGGTAATATTTAAAGCCATAAGACCAGATGAAATGAGCTAATGAGTAAATGAAGATAGAAAAAAAGTTGAGTTTTAAGGAGGACTGAACCTTGTGACATACCAACCCTTAGAGATTGGGATGAAGAAGAGGAAAGGTGAGATCTGGGGACAAGAGAGAAGTAGAGGGAAACCATGTTAGTGTTGTGTATCAAAAGCTAAGTGAAGAAAGATTTTTCAAGCACATAGAAATCATTAGTTTTTTCAACAAGAACAGTTTGAATGCAGTGCTAGCAAGGTGAAAGTCTCATTAGAATAGGTATAAGAGACAATGGTTGGAGAGAGTGTAGGTAATTCTTTCCACAGGTTTTGATATTAAAGGAACCAAAAAGTGAGTCCTTCAGATTCCTAGTCTTTGCTTCCCGTTCTCTGCTGTCATGTTTCATCACGCCTGGAATTCACCCATTGAGGAAGTTGGTGTTATTTCTCTTGTTCTTCTTTTCCTAATTTTATCACAACCAATATTCAGGCCTCACTTATACCTACGTGTCCTGAGGTGACCCAGAAATAAACATTTTAGAAAACTTAGAAATAAAAATTTCAAAAAATTTGAATTTTGAATTATATGTAGAATTTTAGAAGTAGTATTTAGAAATCATTTGTTCTAAACCAGTGATTTTCAATATTTTTTAATTGTAATGTACGCATATAAATGAAATAATTGTACATCGCATTTGAAAACACCTTTTTATTCCACTCAAAAGAACATATAGAAAATTTGCTGATTTATTTGAAAATAAAAGCAAATGATTCCCAAACATGAGTAGATTCTGATCAGTGAAAAATTACTTCCTTCATACTTCATAGTTAATCATGACACTATGTAACACAATTTGAGAATTGCTGGTATTAGTGACTATAGTTAGAAGTCAGAAAATACAATCTTGAAGGATAAAGCAACTCATTAAAGCCACCTCACTGTAAAATGGAATGACTTGGACTAGACCCAGTTCTTATAGAGGACAGAGATAGCAGAAGTTGCAGGTAGATAAATTCTAAAGGAAACGAGATAGCTCAGAGCCATTTCCTGCCTGGAAATTCTTTTTCTCAGAGGGAATTGGGAGCCAAATTTTACTAAGTCAAAAAATATTTTTCTGGGACCTTTAACACTTAAAAGTAAAGTAGCTAGCAAAAATGTGCTATACATAGAGAAGGAAATCGGGCCAAAGCTGCGTGCTGTAATTGTGCCAGAAGCTGAAAAAATCAGAAGCTAATATAACATCACAGAGATTTTTAAGTCCCAAGGGAGGATTCAATATAAAATTATAATAGCTTACAGTTTAATAATAACTAATTTTCCAAGGGCTTTCATATAAGCAATCTCGTTTGATGCCTATTACAAAACTGCAAAACAGATATATTTCCTTCATTTTAATAATGAGGAAATGAGACACAGAATATACATTTGTTCAAGATCACAATACCAGAAAATTATAAAACTAGTATTAAACTAGTTAGAAATAATTATAAGTCTAGCAGTGTTTCCACTAAATGAAGTTGTAAGTCATTACAGAGAAATAAAAAGCTGCCAAGTGATTACATAATTTAAACACCAATTGGTAAAAGCGATCTAGGACACTATTTATGTGTAAAATGTTATTTTGTTAAACTTATAGCTATTCATCTTACCAACAAACTAAGATGAAAAATTAATTAAAATTACTGTGTTTTTTCTTTCAGTTTAGAGGACAGGCTATGTCTGCCGAAATAGTTAACAGGGTGCTATGGGTATCTGGGATCAATAGCATAGACTTGAAAGATCTCTCACCACCCTATTTCACACTGTTTCACAATTTAATAGTTGCATAGCCTTGAATGCATTAACTAGCATATTTTGAAAACTCTGTCCTAATTTGGTCACACAAATGGCAAATCAGTTTAGAAAAGTATAAAAAGATAGTATAGAATAATAAACTTTAAATAGAGAATTTGAGAAATTAATGTAGGGAAAATCAAATTTCAAAGCAGGAAAGAAAAGACAAACCAAATAACTCTAATGTTGAAATTAGTGAGAAATATAAAATACAGAAGAATGTAAAATAGCTTGAGGAATAAAAGGAAAATCATGTAATGCCAAATAAGTCATTTCATCTTATTAATAATTTTTTCTGATACTGTACCTTCAGTCAGAATTTCCAAAAATTCAATTGGGTAATTAAATATATGTAGAGAACTAGGCCTCAATTGTATGTTACTCATGATTTACACAGGTAAATCCGAGTTCCTTATCAAAACCTTGGTCATCCTTGATTCTTCTCTTTTTCTTACAACTTCCACCTAATTATCAGCAAAGTCTGTCAGGTGTAACTTCAAAGTACATCGATAACAGTGCCATGCCCATCTCTCACGTGCACAGCGAACAACCTGGCCCAAGCCACCATCGTCTCAGCCTCCTGTGCGGTCTTCCTGTTACCTGCTGAATTCTGGCTGTCCTGGCCTCGTTGCCCTGCCTCAAACCCCCCAGGCTCAGAGCTTCAGGCTTTGACTTGCCTTTGCCTGATCTTAGAATGCTCTTCCCTAGATGGTTACCTGTACTTACCCTCTCCTTTTTTAGATCCTTGCTTCTCTGTGAGGCTTTCCTTAGCTCCCTGTTTAAAATTGCTACACCACATTCAGCTAAAAATCTATAAACCCATCTCTGCTTTAGTTTTTCTCCAGAGCCATTTGTAACCTATTTATGTATTTATCTTCTTCCCTTGCAAAGATGTAAAATTCTGTGAGGGCAGGGATTTTTGTCTGTGTTATAACTACTGTATTCCCAGGGTGTGAAACAGCATTTGCCCCACCGTAGATGGTCAATAAATTCCAAAATGTATTTTTTGAAATAAATTACCCTTTTAACAGGATTTTAAAAAGGAGATTTATGAAATTATATAGATATTTACATATCTAATGATTGATTTTATTGTTGAATTTTTATATGAAACAACTGTCCTACCATTAAGTAATTTGTGGAAATAATCTTAAAAGGGAACTCTACAGAAAAAAAATTGATTTTTAAGTAATATTTGTCTCATTACTTATAATATGTTTAAATTTTTGTCTTCTATGTGGTAGTACTAGCTTGAGATGATAGATGATATCTTTTTTATTTCTGCTTTACCTGAACTTTAGAAAAAATTTTAATCTTATCTCAACATTGCTTACTAGTCCTAAACTAATAAACACTATCTAAACTATAAAACTAGTAGGTTGATGTACAAGTATCTGTGGGGACATATCAAAAATTAAATACCAGTGAATCAATGTCCCAGCCTGAGGACATAATAGTATTTCATAAAAGCTGTATAATTTTTTCATTGATGATAGATTAGACATTATACACCTTCAGATTTCAGAACTATGAGCAATGATTGGCAGAAAACATGTTCAAAATTCAAATTGGTCTTAGTTGCCTGGAAAAGGATCATAACTGAATGTAATGGAATAAGTTACAAGGTCTTCACAATACAATTTAGAAGAAAAAACCAAACAAGAGGATAGAAATGCAATTCAACAAAAGCAGAAAATTGTTTAATCTCTACTAGATGTACTATTTATGAGACTAGACACAGAATAGGATTCAAAATGAGTAAGCCATGGTACCTACGCTCTATAAAAGAATTTCTTTTATATTGCAGGAAGAAGAAATAAAAGCAAATGGAAAACGCAAGGTATAAATGTTCTTAAGTGCTGAAATGGAGGCATGTAAACAATTGGAACACAGTGGGGAAAATAATTATGAGTGAGACTAGTGATCTTCCTCTTGGCTCCAGCACAAACAGCCATATAGTCATTATCCTTATGCCCTTATTCCAAACTTCCAGGAGAAGCAAACAGATCATATCTATTAATCCAAAGGGTTGGATACCCTGTCCAACTCTGCTCCAATTATTAGTGGGTGGGGAAGGGAAGAATAACAAAATAGCATGCTTATAGAGGTGAGTTCCTGGAGGTGGAGGATGTGCAATTGTAAAGCTACAGGACTAATGTTGGAATACTGCCGAGACAGCCAATTGTCAAGCTACACGACTACGCCAGCTGTCAAATAAGGCAAATCATAACTAAAGCCAAAATGTTTCGTTATTTTAGTTAAACTAAGTTTCCATTTATATTGTCAGAGCTAGGGCTCAGACCCTTCAAACCCATTGTACAGACTGGGTCACCAGACCCCTCACATGCAGGTACATGCTAGGTAATTGGGAAAGATCCCATGAGCTCAGTCCTCAGCAAGGGCAGCAGCAGCTTCCAGGTCTAGCAGCTCACAGGTCTGCCGGTGGCAGCGGCCTCACGGAGGGTCCTGGGGGGCACTGGCAGCAACAGCCTCCAGCAGCAGTAGTGGCCTCCCCCCAGGGGGCATCTGAGGGATAGGGGATACCTGGATCATAGCCACTCATCCTTTATACTTAAGTCCCATAACCCAAGACACCTGGGTGCACATATGCAATTACATTAGACAATAACCAAGGAACACCTGGGTGCGCGTACATATTTACAAGTGCTCGGCAAGATTCTGAACATCTGAGGGGCCCTGACCATTTTCCTATATTTTTGCAACAGCAATGATCCCCGAGAGGGGTTTGAGCCAAGCAGACCCCCAAGAACACTGAAGCTGGAAAAAGTGCTTCTATACATTATCTATAATGCTGAAAAAAGGGATGGAGCCAGTGAAAGAACTCAAGCCACTTGCTTTTTCTCCCCTAATAGACACTTAAAAAATTTGTATTCAGCTTCAATTCTGCTACCCACCTGTACAATCAGCAGACTCCTGAGGATATTCTCAGACCTTGAGAATGGAAAGAAGGTGGTGTGCTTGAACCACGGAGAGTGTTGAAGGAGAAAACAAATTACAAACTTCAAGAGATTTTCTTGAAACTTGAGAATGACTTTAGTTCTGCTATTGGGCTAATTACTCAGTAAGAGAAGCTCAATGGTGAGGATTCCTGGTTTTGATGGGAACCTGTTATCTATGTATCCTTTTGTCCTATAAGATAAAACAAAATTCAAGTGACAGTCATAAAATCTAGTAGAACTAACAGAAAATGGAGCAAGTGGAAAATATTAGACCAGTGTCTCTGACAAAAGGATCTGGGGTCAGTGGTTGTTGAGTATTCATAAAACAGGATCAGGTAGAAGCAAGACCAGGTTCTTATTTCCAATTCCCCTGTTAGCCTCAAGCAAGTGACTTGGAAAGCACAGCTGAGATGGTTTGTCATTCTGCTCCATCATGAGGAAATGACTAGGATAATACCACAATGTCCCTACCAGAACTGTTATTTCTGTGAAGAAAAATTAAATGTGTCAAATCAGTCCTTAGAGTAACAACTTATTCTTTATCATCGTTTTAGTTTTTGACTTTAAAATAGGAAGGTTCCTTTCATGGTTCCAAAAAAAAAAAATCTTACAAAGTTTATTTTCCATAAGCCTTTTGAAGACATTTATGGTCGGACAGTTAACAAGTCACTAGGGAGTTTGCGGGGAAGAAAAAGCACAACCCTAACAGTAAGCCCATGTTTTTATAAAGAATGCCTGCTGCTTGAAGGTCACAGGCTGTGAAGCTGTGGTTAGCAAAAGAAATTAGTCATGAAAACCCAGCATAGCCCAGCAGGGATTTATTATGCATGAACCACTTCCATTTTTTGTTTATTTGAAATAAGCTAGATTGTGAAAGTGTTGAAAGTTCCTCGTGGCACATAACTTTAGGGGAGTGCCCTCCTCTCCTCCTCAGCACATCGTGTTGATCAAGATGATTGGGAAGATATGATCACTGTCCAAAACTGAAAGTAAAGCAAGGATTTCAACACATGGGAAATTCCAAAAGTGTAAACAGGAAAGTCACCCCACCCATTACTGAATATTCAGTTTGCTTTTCTAAAGATCATCCTACACGTATGTCTAAGTTTTAAGATAAAAGTGCATATGGCTCCCCAAATATAAATGAAAAATGCTGAATTTGGTGGAAATTGATTTACTCAGAATTACAAATCCTAAATAAGAGAACTTAGAAAACATGTTCAGTATTCTTCAGAAGAACAATTTTGAAGTCCCTATAATACCTTTAACATAATAATAAGCTTTGGAAAAATTTGACAAAGGGCTTAAAGTTTTTAGAACAAGTTTCAAATAACTCTCTTAAACTTGTAGTTCTTTTGTTTTTGTCCTTCAACAAACTCCATGGTTTAAGCACAACATCTCATTTCCAAGAGTACATGTGTACATCTCTGCTTTTTTATTTCAACATCATCTCAATAGTATACTGAAGGAATGAACACCTGACTCTAGAGTGTTTTGCTAAGGATTTGATATCACGTTATCATCTCAAATTACAGTTCCTTTTGGTATTCTGTAAAAAATTATTTCTCAACTGTAACTAAAGTGTTGTAAGTATTTTGAAAGTCTACACAGCCAACTGATCTTTGACAAAGGCAACAAGAATGTGCATTGGGGAAAACACTGCCTTTTCAAGAAATGGGGCCAGGAAAACTGGATATCCATGTGCAGAAAATGAAACTAGACCTGCACCTCTTGCCATATACAGAAATCAACTCAAAATGGATTAAAGACTTAAGAATAAGACTTGAAACTATAAAACTGTTAACGGAAAACATATGGGAAACACTTCAGGAAGCAGGACTGGGCAAAGACCTTATAAGTAAGAGCCCCAAAGCACAAGCAACTAAAGAAAAAATAAATAAATAGGATTATATCAAACTAAAAAGCTTCTGCACAGCAAAGGAAACAATAAACAGACTGAAACGACAACTTATAGAATGAGAGAAAATATTTGCAAACTATATATCTGACAAGGGATTAACATCCAGAACATATGAAGAACTCAAACAACTAAACAGTAAAAAACCAAATAACCCAATTAAAAAATGGGCAAAGGCAATGAATAGACATTTTTCGAAGGAAGATATACAAATGGCCAACAGGTACTTAAAAAAATAGTCTACATCACTAATCATCAGGGAAATGCAAATTAAAACCACACTCACCCCAGTTAGACTGGTCATAATCAAATAGACTGAGAATAACAAGTGCTGGGAAGGATGTGGAAAAAGGGGAACTCTTCTATACTTTTGGTAAGACTGTAAATTAGTATAGCCACTATGGAAAACAGTATGGAGGTTTCTCAAACAACTACAGATAGATCTACTATACCATCAAGCAATCCCACTTCTAGGAATACACCCAAAGGAATGGAAGTCATCATGTCGAAAATATACATGCACTCCCATGTTTATCACAGCTCTGTTTACAATAGCTAGGGTACGGAACCAATCTAAACGTCCATTGATGGATGGCCGGGTAAGGAAAATGTGGTATATATACACAATGAAATACCACTCAGCCATAAAAAAGAATGAAATTCTGCCATTCACAGCAATATGGGTGATCTTGGACAAAATTATGTGGAGTGAAATAAGCCAGCCACAGAGGGGAAAATACCACATCTTCACTCATAAGTGGGAGCTAAGAGAGAAAGAAAGAAGTAAAGAAAGACCACAGTGCTGTATTGGACTTGCAGAGGGAGAGAGCATATCTAGGGTTGCTGGGAGTGGAGGGGGGAATGGGAAGGGAGGTCGGGGAGAGATTGAGTGGAGGGCGTGGGGAATTATCACAATTTGTGGTCATGGGCATGTTGATAGTATCGATCTGACCATCACGTCTTGGGCACAGGTGGTGACAGTCAGCTTTGTACCCCATGAATATACATAATCAATTAAAAAATTTATAAATAAAATAAAATAAAAAGCATGTCTGATATTTTGAAACACTAACAGAGGTGAAGATAAAAGATTATTTAAACATTTGTTTGGGTTCAAATTTTATGGATTATACTGCAAAGAATTATCTTTATTATAAATTGAATGATTATTTCATATTGTTTACTCTCTTTTTTGATATAAAAGTGTAATTCTTTTTTATTAGAAAGGGAGTTTAATTATACACTTAATGGACATATTTTTTTTAATAAAAAATTAAAGAGCAAACAAAGAAAACAAACATAAAAGAATTTCAAAAGTCTAACCTACCTTTACTTTAGATGTAGTGAGTGTGTTGTGTTCCGTGTGTTTTATCAGATAGCACCCCTACCCCACCACCAAATTCCTCTCTAACATAAGAGGTGTCTTCTGTTAAAATACAGAGATTATTCTAACAATTCCTTTTTCATTTTAGAGAGTTTAAATTCCATAAATGTGATAACATTATATCAAGAATATCAGTAGGAATAAGTTTATATGAATCTTTCCTTGTGAGTCAAGGGTAGGATATCATAAGGATAGGAAAGAACTGGAAGGGAAAGAGGATTGAAGAGGTGAAAATGTTTAGCAAGGGAAATTGATATATAAAAGCTTATAACACAAGATGACTCATTGTAACATTTATCTTTTAATTGAGAAACAGTAGAATACATCAATAAATCATGATAATACAGTAATTATGGCAATGGAAAAGAATAAGTTGATGATATATATGCAATGTATATGAATCTCAAGGACAAAATGTTGATTAAAAGAAACTAGAAACAAAACAGTACTTACTCTGTGATTTCACTCTTATGAAGACCAAAAAGAGATGAAAGTAGTCTATAGAGACAGAATTCAGAAATTTATGATTAACTCTGGGAATGAAAATAATGACTGGAAAGGAGCAGTGCTAGTAGCATTCTATCTATCTATCTATCCATCCAACTAATTTTTCTTAAACTCTATGATAGCCAAAGGTGGCAAGAGAATTTAAGATGCCCTCCTTTGGTCCACATCTCCTGTTATTTATGTCCTTGTGTAATTTCCTCCTCAAGTGCAGGCTGAACCTAGTGACATTTTTTAAGGAATAGAATATAGCAAATCAGTTTCATGATTAGGTACATAAGACTGTAACTTCTGTTTTACTAGCAGACTCACTCTCTTGCTGACTTTGATAAAGCAAATTGTCCTGATGAGAAGACCCATTTGACAGGGAATTGAAGACGACCTTCAACCACTTGCAAGGAAGGAACTGAGGCCTTCAGTTCAGCAGCCTTAAGTCACGCCCAAATTCCTGAATCTTAGAAACTGTGAGATAATAAATATGTGTTGTTTTGAGATGGTAAGTGTTGGGGCAATTTGAAATGTAGCAATAGATAGTATACCAAGCAAAACATGTCTGTAGGCCAAATTAGTCTATGAGCTGCCAGTTCTGGATAAGTAAATAACATTTAATAATATGAAACAGGTTATTTGAAGTCAAAATTTCAATAATGCAATAATGTTCTGGCTATTAGAGGTAGGTGTGCTGATAATCCTATGTGGGGTGTGCCTTTGATTAAGGCAATTTCCAGGATGTGACACTTTCAATTTCAAATCCAGGACAGTCTTGGGCAAACTGGAAGAGTTAGTCATTCTACATATGGACTATTAAATCATTTTCACTGTGTATTTTGTTCAGTGTAATATTCATTATATGAAAGACTATTCAAAATAAATATTTCAAAAATAAATACTAAATACTTCTGATATAAATTTGAGATTCAAGAAAAGGAAGCTATAAAGATTTTTTTATTTTTTCTCTTTTTTTCTTCTCTCACTTTCTCTCTCTCTCTCTCTCTCTGCTTGGAACCAATATGTGAGAAATCAGTTATATTTCAATAAAATAAAGGTTTGGGACCCTATTTTAGATGAGCTGTCTGAATACGTTGCTGCTAATGACAACAGAGACTTGCTGAGATGCCATGAATCGAGTGAGTAAAAGGTCAGTTTTCACCTGACTTGTCACTAGTCAGTCTTACCACAAAAATCTCCATGAAAATGACACTTAAAGGAGGAAGAAAGAAAAAAATTAGATCTCAGAACAACTGGCCTTATACAGGAAATGGCATCTTCTACTGTAAAACTTGTAGACAGAAGACTGAGTCATTTCTTTAAGATCGCCCTACTTTAACACACAATTCCTCTCCTTTCCCCCACTCCCCCTCTCTCTTTCTTCTTCTCTTTCTCTCTCTCTCTCTCTCTCTCTCTTTCTCACACACACACACACACAAAGCTTATTTTTAACTTCACATACCTCTTTATTACGTGTTACAAATATTGTACATGTACTCTTGAAAAGGGTAGAAACAAAAGGTAATCATTCAATGATTGTTTCATATGCTTATTTATGTTTAAAGAAAATACAAGGTAAATTATAAATTAATGACTAAATGTATTTCAATCTTTCATATATATATATATATATATGGTTTCGTCTATTTGTTAAAATGGTTGTGTTTATTATCACCTATGTTGAAGCTGATGAACACGTAGGAGAGGTACTAACTGACCTGATGATGACCATATATGAAGTTGAAGTCTCTATGCTTGAGGTGATTTGGATAGTACTCAGTCTAATTTTCTGAATTTATTTATACCATTAAGTTGAAGAAGTCTGTAATTACTACTGTTTTTATCACAATACCTTGGGTTGTGGCATTAGAAACCCTAGAAAATTAGGAATTCCTGTTAAGATGTATTTAAATCACTTGGAAGAGAACACATATTTAGCCATTAGTATTTATTCACTCACTAGTACAAAAAAATTAACCATACATTTTCTGTTTATACCACAGAAGAGAACAAAGCTGGAAAATATCGGTATATTTTGTTTAGGAGAGGAAAAATTTAAAGGATACGTGGCTTCTTTGCCATAGGATTAGATGAGAAACACCAGGAATAGCCTGGGAACAGTTATGATAGCAGCTCCCAAGAGAAGGATAGTATTGAATACCCAAAATATTCTGTTTTCATTGTATTGTACCTGAATTTTAAGTTTTGTTAATAACTTTCTTCAAGTTAGTTCTGTGATATTTATGCACAAGTGAGAAAGCAGAAACATAGTATTGAATTCTTATACAGAAGAGTTCACACGTTGAAGATGAGCTCTCCTCAAATATAGTTTCGTATTTCAACACATTTTCATAACACCTTGTAAATATGCATATAACCTGGGATTTTCTTCAACCAACCAGCACATTCTCCTGTCTTTATTGCAATCTGGTGACAGAAAATCATTTCTCTGTCTGTACTAAATTTTTAGAACCCTGAAATGCTCAGAGTTAACATTTTACATATAGGTTTATATTCCTTGGAGCTGAAGAAATTAAAAAGAACAGTTACATTCCAGCAGGAGCATATCTAAGATAACTCACAGTAAAGCTTTTGAGCAACTTCCTTGACAGATTGGGGTGCTTAGCTGTACCTAGTGTACAGACGTCTATGCAGTTCACATCTGTCCTGCTTTATGGAAAGCAAATGATCACGCTCATCATTAAAGAAGCAGTAGAGGACAATTTTTAATTGTGCAGCTTCTGGAGTCACTTTCCAGGTTCAATGTCAGATCTGTCACTTAATAGCTTTGTGATCTTGGGCAAATTACTTAACCTCTTCATTTCCTCAGCCGTCAAAAGAACCACATTCATTGTTAAAACTCTCAATCAGTTAAGGTGGCACCTAGTAGGAGCTTTCAATCGGACAAAATGGTTGGGGGTGGGTGGCTTGTGGAAACTAAAATAGCCTAATAGACAAAGAGAGACAAAAAAAATATATAGCAGATTAGAGAATTATATTATGAAAAGAATAATGGGTACTCTTATAGCACATGGAACTGAGAAGAATTAAATAGATAAATCTATTAAATTTTCTAAAGACCTGTACTACCATTGGAGTCACCAGTTGAGACTGTAAGAAACTGCGAATTAAAATATTTAAGATTTAAGATAACCATTGGGCCACCAACCATCTGAGTACAGGAGGAAGCAGGCTGAGAAAGCTGGTCAGTCTCCTAAGAGCACATGTTACTGCATAGTCACTTCACACATGGCTAAAAATTACAATGGAAAAGAAAGAATCACCAAAACAGAATGATGAACAAACAAGCTACTTCCAGGTAGCAGAATCAGAAGCTTAACAAGAGGTATTCCTCATTCCCAGGATGGCAAACTGTTAAAATACCTGTCCAACAGGATTTCAGCATATTGAAGGACCAGCGTCTGCTGTGTTTCTCTGATTCTTCCCCATTCCTAGTGAGAGTATTTGTTGCATTTGCCTGTCCCTGTTCCACCATTATATGTCAGGTGTTTGGGGACAGCACAACTTGTCTTTTTAGCCCATATTCTGTGGCTTAAGAAGAGCTGTATCTTGACATAACTTTCTGACTACTGAGCATTACCCCCTCAGGCAGGGGTAATGCTGTAAATTACCCAAGTATTGTAAATTACCCAAGGATCCTGGACTTCAATCTTGATACTGTGACTAAATGAGGCTATTGTCTTTTCTTTTTTATTATTTTGTAGATTTATTTTTAATTAACAAATAAAAATTATATACACTTACCATGTTCAATGTGTCATTGTGAAATATGTATATGTTGTTGAATGGCTAAATTGAATTAATTAACACATGCATTATTTGAGGAGGCAGCAGTGTATCTGGCACAAAAGAAGAAAAAATTAATGCATTGATCAGTCAGAAAATATTGGTTCAGTGAGTTATACAGATCTTCCCATGATGACATGTTTTCTTATACAACTTCACAAAATCACATTCTTTAATATCTCCACCAATCTCATCAGAAGTCTGTAAGTATTGAGAAGCTGTCAACCTCTCAGGGGCAGAACAAGTATCTCAAAATTTTAATTTTTGCTTAGAAGCTCAAATTTTATCATTGGCAACAATCACGGACAGTTGCTTCCCTTGAAATGACAGACTCATTCATTTTTTAAGAAAATATCTGCCAAATAGTGAAGTCTAAATAACCATAGATTTGTCACTCATTCTTTCAGGAAAAAAGTGATGTTTCATAAAAAGTGTCTACTTGAGCTCACAATTCAATCATACAAATGCGTTTCCTCAAGACAACCTTTGAGATTTAATATGCAGAAGTAATTTGTGCATATGTGGTTTTCAATTTTGTCACACAGAATACTGAAAAGATAGTATCAAAGGTCAAGATTTAATGCTATTTTAAAATTTTGATGCTTTATCAAGGGCTTTCTAAAGTGAAATTGGCTTATTTGTTATCCTGCTCAGTCCATTGTCTATACTTAATTATTTAATATGAACTGGGAAACCTAAAATTCAGCCAGACAAGCTGTTAAAGCCAGGCATTAACTTTCCTCCCTCCAGAAAATTTGGCAATTTTCACATTAGGGATGGTCATAAAAGACCATAAAAGAGCACAAGTCTTTACAGCAATACCATCCATTGATCTGTAACCCTTAGATAACTGAAGCTACCCTTGCTTACAAGGGGGTGCTTGCAGACAGGATAGCTGACTTGTTACTATTCCATATCCTGTGGATAGCTATCCCTATTATGAGCATCCTCTAATTAGAATATGTGGTATAACATTTGTCCCTGAGTTTAGCTAATGTGATCAGTGATATCATCTACAGTGTGGAAGACATTCAGGTCAGTCTCAACTCACTGGACAGGGTTGTTTTTGATTATAGAATTGACCTAGACTTCTTTGTGGGCCAAGATAGTACTTGTGTAATCATTAACAACACATGTGATACCTGGATTAAAGCCTTTGGCCAAGTGAAAAGTTCAATACAGAAAATTAAGCAAAAACCATCTGGCTTTCTGAGGTAGACTGAGTGTTTGTGGCATTTGTTCAGCTCACTGAGTAAATGTCCCTGGGGGACATGATTGAAGTCAGCACTGCAGGTTCATCTCATCCTGGTTCTTGGAGTTATATTGGAGGAAGCTTTAGTTAAATGCTGTATCCAACAGATTAAACAGATTTTGTCCTACCTCTTTTTTAATCAGATTAACTATTATGGCCAACAGAATAGCAGACTCTGGGGAAATCTACCAGAAGGCACAGAGACAACGGGGTATAGAATCAAGGGAGCAATTGTTGGGAGCCATTATCCACGGGTCTCTCACTTGTCTTAACATTTTGAGTGTGAGACATTAGTGTCCCTTTGTTCCAAATTATGTTTTCAGGTATTTTTTTTTTTTTTTATAGTAAAAAGCCTCAGAAGACAGAGACAGTGACTCCCTTTGGACATAAAAGAACTGGGTTTCCTAAACTCTGGATTCTTCTCCTGTAATGTAAACCCATGTGTGCACAGGTGTCAACTGGCCTTCTTTACATTGCCTTGCAAGAATTGGGACAGGAGGAACCAGTCCAAGTAAATGCTAATACTATACTTACTGCTATTGCTGTGAGTATTAAACTGTACTTTGTTTCTGACCCATAAGTCTTGTGTCTTCTACTAAAAACTGTGGCTGACTAAAATGTTAACTTTCAATAAGGTGAAAATTTCGGACTTGATATAGATTGTGACTGTTATTTGGTAGGGCAAAATTGTTGTTAACTGGTAGGGAAAAGCATAATCATTTCATAGTAAGTTATGTAACATGAAATTATGTTTGCTGATTTTTATCACACTGTTTATCACATATGAACAAATTCAGATGTGCATTGAAACAAAGGGGTCTACACTACATATATATGTCAGCTCAAACTTCATCAGCTGTTTTAATTTTCTATATCTTTACTGATTTTAAAAATTACTCATCTGTTAATTATTAGAGAATTATGTTAAAATCTACCACTAAAGTAATATATTTGCATAAAACTCTATGGTTCTGACTTTTTTATTATTTTTTTTTTTTGCTTTATTTATGTTGAACCTGGTTTAATAGAGATATAATTCTCAGAACAAGAAAAAAATTATTCCAAGAAAAAACTAAAAACTAAGAAGGATTGTCACTAACAGACCGTGAATAACAGAAATACTAAAAGCTATAATTCAGGGGAGGAAAAAAATAAATAAAAAAGAGCAATGTTGAGCAAACAATGAGCACAGAAATTGGTAAACACAGAAGCATATACAAATAAATATTTTCTGTATAAAATGGTTTAAAAATTCTATAAAATTCAGGAAATAACTAAAAAATGGGATGTGACTTGAGATAAAATGAACATAGCTTAAAATGTTCTAATATTCTCAAAGTGATATGATTAAGGTTAAAATTATTGTTTACTTTTAAATATTGAAGAGTGAAGTATGAGTGTTAAATTTTTTAGGATAACCAAGAAAATAATATAAATAGAATGTGTAAACTAGAAAAGGGAAAAATGAAAGAAGAAAGAAATATTAATCCATCAAAAAGTAAGAAATAATTTTTAAAAAGAAATGGAAAAAGAGATGTAATCAAAAAAAGCACACAAGAAGATTTTGAAAATTCAGATAAATGTGCTTATTTTTCTTCTAGTGCCTGGGGAAATCTTATCCGAATGAGAGTGATTTAAATAATTATTGGCTTAAAGATTTTGAGCCCACTGAGGTGCTATCAATTTGGACTGAAATCCTGGGTGAAGATTGGCTTATGGTTACGAATTCTCAGGAAATTTTACTGCTTTTTGAGAAATACAAATATTTGAGAAACACAATCTCTCACAATCTTTAGTACTACCCTGATGATGGGACAGGAAACAGAGTGAGGAAAATATAGTCTCAGTTTATCCTTATGAAGAGGATACAGCCTTTTAGTCTCCAAGTTTTATGGAAGAAGGTCTATTTTATTCCTCACCTAGGATTTTTCCTGTTCCTATGTTCTAACTTGGTAGTTTATGAAAACACAAGCTTAGTGTCAACAAACATGGGAGGGTGACAAAAGCCAAAATCTGAAACAGGCAGTTACCCCGGGTGAATCCAGATGCACTGCTTTGTTTATTACTATAGATTCTCTTTCCTCATAGTTGCAAGCCTTTGAGGATTTCTCACTTTTCCTTGTGCTTATATTCTTTAAAAGTATTTTGGATAGTGTTTTAGTTCTTCTCAGAGACAGTTGGTTACTGTGTTTAATTCATCAAACTAACAGAAATGAAAGTCTCTGTTCTCTGTTATACTTGTTTTCAAAAAGTTCTGTTTCTGATATACTTTTTTAATAAATGAAACTAGATTTCTTTGAATATGTCACTGTATTTCCAGATTTTAGCAAATCCAAAAGAGAACAATTTGTAAGATTTTTACTACAGCAATTCATTTAACATGCACACAAATCTTAACTGTGTATATGTATATGTATACTCATACATATATACAGCAATGCCTTGTAAAATTATACTGCTTCTTTTAGACACTACTTGAAAGAAATAAGTATATCAAATATGCAATTAAAAATAGCAACACAAAATTATTACCCAAACCAGTAATTGACTAAAGATAGTCTTCTATCTAAAGATGGTAGGATACTGCATCTCAAATTGCTATTCCTGTATTTTATTTATTTTTATTTTTTTATTTTTATTTTTTTCATTAAATTTTTATTTTGTCAATATACAATGTATATGATTATTATGGCCCATCACCGACACCTCCCTCCCTCCTCCCTCTCTCCCCTCCCCCCAAGAATGTCCTTTCCGTTTGCTTGTTGTAACAACTTCAAAAAAGTATAGTGGTTATATCTTCTCCTCCCCCGGTTTTTTTTTGTGTGTATGTGGGTGAATTAATTTGTTTATTTTTTAGCTCCCACC
>NW_007739013.1:37352-39401 GCF_000696425.1 Galeopterus variegatus | reverse complement strand
GATGGGCCATAATATTCATATACATTGTATATTGACAAAATAAAAATTAAAAAAAAAAAAAAAGAAATGAGTCAGGCACAGAAGGAGAAATATCACTTGTTCTCACTTATGTGTGAGATCTAAAAATAAATAAATAAATACACAAATAAACTGGGGTGTGGAGGGAAGAAGACACAACAATTACAATTACTTGAAGTTGATACAACACAACAAGCAAACAGAAAGGAGTTTGTTGGGAGGGAGGGGGTAGAGGGAGGAGGGAGGGAGGTCTCGGTAATGGGCTACAATAATCAACCACATTGTATATCGACAAAATAAAATAAAACTAAAAAAAGAAAAAAAAAAGAAAAAGAAAAAATTTCACAATTAAAAAAAAATGGCCCCAAATTATTTCCTTCAATGCATCAACACCACTGTGATGTGATGTTGCAGATCTTTCCATCAAAGTTGGCCATGTGACTGACTTAGGCCCATGTGATATCAGCAAATACGGTACAGAACTCACCACAGGACACTTCTGACACTCAGTGTTAGTAATCTGTGCTCAGTCTACCAGTACTTTCTTCTTATCGATTGGAAAGTTTCTTTTGCGTCCTTATTTTGTAAGCAATAGATAAAGAGTTTAATATGAGAATCATAATGCCATAAAATATAGATGATCCTTTTTTCTGCTTTTGAGACATGGCAGATCCAGCTGTAAGAGAGGGCCCCATAGAAAATGTTGACAGCTCTCAGATAGAAGACACCTGTGTAGGAAGGCCTTTTTCTTCCAGAGAGCCAGCTCAGGATGGTGAAAAATGTGTGTGTATGAGTAGATGATGATCAACACAGTGAAAATCAAGTTAACTGCAGCATAGCTTAACAACCGTTTTCACTAAATGTTTTTAAGTGAATTTTTATTCAATGATTATAAGTTCACATGCAATAATAATAAATAATACAGAGAGGTCCCTTGCACTTGTACTTTTCCTAATTTGCTTTGCCTAGTTTCCTCCTGTGATAGGCAGAATAACGATTTTTCCAGAATTTCCACACCCTAATCNAAAGAGAATTTATTTTTTATAGTTTTGAAGGCTGTAAAGTCCAAGAACAAGAGGGCACATCTCGTGAGGGTCTTCTTAATTGCGTGAACTCTGTGCAGAGTCCTGAGGCAGGCAGAGAATCACATGGTGAGAAAAGAGGGGAAGAGTTCATGTGCTCGTTTCTCCTTATAAAGCCACCAGTTTACTCCCATGATAACCCACTAGTCTTTTAATCCATTAATCCATGAGGGGATTAATCCATTCATGAAGGCACAGCCCTCATGATCCAATCACCTCCTAAAGGCTCCATCTTTCCAATACCATAGTCAGATTTCCCACTCTTTTAATACTCTTATAGTGGAGATTAAGTTTCAACGTGAGATTTGGAGAGGATATTCAAAGCATAGCGTATGGTAAAGAGGATTTAAGGTTCCTAATCAGCAGACCTTGAGATGGGGAGATTATCAGGGATTATCCAGGTGGGCCCCAAGTAATCACAGGGGTCCTTATATGTGAAAGAGATGGCAGAAGAGTGAGAGTCAGAGAGAGATTTGAAGATGCTGTGACACTGGTTTTGAAGAGGGAAAAAGGGTCTATGATCCAAGGAATAAAGGTGACTTCAACAAACTGATAAAAGCAAAGAAGTAGATTCTTTTGTAGAGCCTCCCAAAAGAATCAGAGCCCTCTGACATCTTGATCTTGAGACTTGTTTTGAATTTCAGACTTCTAGAACTGTGAGATAATATATTTGTGGTGTTTTAAGACAATTTCTGCTAATTTGTTACTGCAGCAACAGAAAACTAATACACCCCTCATGGTAACCTTTTGTAAGACTATTATATAATGCCAAAATGAGGATATGGACATTGTTACAATCACTGATCTTATTCAGATTTACCTGGTTTTATTTTACTCATTTGAGTGTGTGATGTGCTAAGGTCTATAAGATTTTCTTACCTGTTTAGTTTCCTGTATTCACCACCATAGCCGAATGTGAAAGTCGTTAGAATCAGAGTGGAGTCTCACA
>NW_007739013.1:34579-36821 GCF_000696425.1 Galeopterus variegatus | reverse complement strand
CTCATGCACGTATGCCTGATAACGAGAACTGTCACAAAAGACTACAAAACCACAGCATTGCACAGAGGCCATCACAACCTTATATAAAAAGTACTGCTGTGAAGACTGCAACTGCAGGTCCCACCTCAAACTGGATAACCTTGTTATTGGTTCTTGCAGCCAAGGATTATTATCCCCAAGCTGTTATGTAATCCACCATCCTTTTTTAAAAAAACTTTTGTCTTTCTTTACCTCCCTGAACATGCACACAGTTTACCATGGCATTCATATTCCCATTGCAATGCTGAATTCCCAATTAAACTCATTATTCTCTTACAGAGTCCCTCTCTGACTCTGGGCAACCAGTAATCTCTCCTTCATTTCTAAATCAATTTCACTTAAAATATGTTATACAAATGAGTACATACAAGGTATAACCTTTTGGGATTAGCTTTCTTCACCCAGCATAATTTCCATTAGTTTCATCCAAGTTGTTGTGTGTATCAATGTTTCATTCATTTTTATTGTTGAGTAGTATTCCACGGTATGTGTGTACCAGAGATTGTGGAACGATTATCATGGTAAAAGGCATCTAGGATGATGACAGTTTTTGTCTCTTTCAAATAAAGCAACTATGAACTTTCATGTGTAAGTTTTTATGTGCATATAAATATTCATTTCTCTGGAATAAATGGTGATGTGTGCTGGGTCATACGGCAATGGCAAGTTACTTTTTTAAGAAATTGCCAAACTGATTTCCTATACCATTTTATATTTCCATCAGCAATATGTGAGTAATCTCAGTTTCCTGCTTCCTCAATAGCACTTAGTATTCTCACTATTTTAATTTAATTTTATTTTATCCATTTGGGTAGGTGTTTAGTGATATTTCATTGCATTTCTACTTTGCGTTTCTGTTAAATTATTTCTTTAAAATAAGACACTATTAGTGTCTAAGCTTATTTTTTTACCCTTTTCACTAATATGCAGCTGTTCTTACTTACTCTTCAATGAATCTTGGCCATTTCTGCATTCTGTTAATATTTCTTAAATGTTCGGGGTTTTCTTTCTTTTTCACAAGCATCTCTTGCAAGCATCTCTTAGTTAGCTGTTGCTTTATGTTTCTGACCTCTCTCATAAGTTAAACATTTTGACATATGTGGCCCATTTGTATTTCTCATTCCACTTTATTGTTAATATTATTACCCAGCTAGGAGAAAAATCCTGTGGTAAACTGTGTGATTAATATCCTGCATACTTTAAGGTATCATAAGGCTTTAAGAGTGTGGAATTACTGGGCCAAGATTTATAAGAAAATAGAAATCCAAAGATGTGAATCTGACATTTTGCCGAAGGCATATTGGTTGATCTGGAAGAGGCAACTGAGAAGCTGAACAGTGCTTTTTACATCTTAAAAGGTCCAGGGAGACAAAATGGGTAATACCTCTCATAGAAAAATTTCTAAAGTTTCATTAGAGACATTAGGGGATAAATAAAAGGATGGAGAAAGTGTGAGAAAAAAGTACCCTATGTAGCTCATATTGAGTTGATCGTATATTTCCTTAATTTCCTACTTCTAAGCTATTCCAACACTTTATATATAACTGACACATACTTATTTTATGTGTACCATACTGTTTTATTTTTATCATTATTATTTTAAAATTGAAATATAATTGATTATACATATTTGTGGTGTACAGGGTTGAATATCAGTATTTATATACAATATATGATGATTAAATCAGGATAATTAGTATATTTACCTTGGTAAAACGTAATCATTCTTTGTGACCCTTTACCAATTTCTTCCTATTCCCCCTCCCCCTCCACCTTCCCACTTCTAGGAACCATAGTTCTGTTTTCTCCTTTTGAAAGTTCAAAGAATTATCCTGTTTGTCATATCTTTCATAAGTGGGACCTTAAAAAATAAAGAAATAATGAAAGATACAACAATTGCCATAGTGTTTTAGACTTTTTGAACCAAATGTCTTTGTTCTTAGCCATTCCTGCTATTGACCTTTGACTTGCACAGCAAAGATCCTGAGAACTTATGCTTTTCATTACGCATGAGCCATCTATACTTCTCAGCCTCTGTTTTCTAAGGAATAGAAATGAATTTTGAGGCTAATATGGAGTTCATTGTGTACTACTTAGCAAATAAGTAAGCCTGGAAGATACGTATTTATGAGGGTTTCTTTCTTATAATTAGTAAGTAAGTAAGTAAGCCTAGGTGATATATAGTATGAGGATTTCTGCTAAG
>NW_007739013.1:31979-33616 GCF_000696425.1 Galeopterus variegatus | reverse complement strand
TTTTTTTAGATTCATCTTGAGACTTTCTGCATCTGGTGCAGGCTGGTTGTCTCCCAACATTAAGGTTTTCTAATTGCTCCAAGTGGGACATTTTACTTCTGAGGCCTGTAGGGATGGGACTTATCCTGTGAGTGATTAAAGATAAAGTATTCATGAGTTCATCACTATCAGCCCAAAAGCTGATCTTCCCAGCAGAGTCCAATGAGAAGCTGTCAGAAGTGACTAAATTTTAAGGCTTTTTCATCCTGGGCAGTTCTGCCTATGGACTTAGCATATATTCTTTCCTGAACCAGTCATTAGTTGTGGAGTCAAAAAAACCTGCACTTGAGTCATTGATCTTTCCCTTACCAGCTGTATGATGTCTCATAATTCACTTCATATCTCAATACCTCAGTTTCCTCATCTATAAACTAGGGCTAACACATTCCGCATGGCATAACGAGGGCAGGGGGAGAAAATGAATGTGAAAATACTCTGTGACCTGTGACAGATAAGGGGGTTTAACCTGGGAACTGTAATTGACAGTCACAAAGATGGCCTTCTCTGTTCTTGGGACTTGCTAGAACCTGGTTGTAAGTGTCAGAGGTGGCCTCTGTGACAACTTTCAGATGGAAGGCCCCCATCGAGAAGGCCTTTTTTATCCCTTGTATGAGAGGACAACCTCAGGATGACTGCCAGGATAGATGAGTATGCAATGTAGCAATCCACACAGTGAACACCATGTGGGTTCAAAACAAATGGGATTACCATGGTGTAGAGGTTCATTGTAACCTGAGTAATTCCCTTTGTATATGTCCCTTGTCCCCTGCAAACAGTTTAAGGATTCTCCTTCATGACACAGACATTCTCTAGACACTGAAATGCTGCCCCAACATTGCTGAATAATCGGTCAATTTTCTAACTAGTGTTTAGGTTTATTCGTGCTCTGCAGTGCTCCTTAGCAGTTGGAAACTAGCACAGGCATGACTGATGTGGGCATACTTCCAGAGGGCTGCATTATATGTTCTTGTGTGGCTCACCTGCTGAGTCATTCTCCATGACAGGAGATGCCCTAAGAAACAGCCCATTCTGAGCACCTAAAAGTTTGCTGGTAAATGTGTGATGTGTGATGTTTCATATCTTATTTCTTTATCACGTGCTCATAAGAAGTAAGTGAGAGGTCAATATTCAATTTCCCCCCTCTGGCCTTTTTAGAGAGGAAATAGATAAAATTTGCCAAGGAAAGAAACATGGAGCAGAGTTTTCGTGATATCGAAAACTTCGTAAATTAAGGCATTTAGATATAAAATTTTAGTATAAGTATTAGCCGTTAGGCCCAATTTTTGTAGCTCACTTTCTAACACTTATAATGGAATTTGACTAAATCTACTTAGGAGACCACCTATCATTGTTTTTGTTTTGGAATAGGGCTTGTCTCCTAAAGAGTTATATTTCAAATATTGTCTCTTGATTGACCTGATCATGAGGGTGACAGCTGTGATTAAGCACAGAATCTTCCTGAGGATGTTAAAAGTAACGTCATAACCAGCTTTGCGCAAAAAGAATATGTTCTTGGAAACCATTCGGCTTCCTACAATTTTTGAAATTTTATTTTAATGAATCAATGAATTCACATGATAACCCTGAAGGCACACAGA
>NW_007739013.1:28063-31533 GCF_000696425.1 Galeopterus variegatus | reverse complement strand
GACCGGTAATGGGATCGCAACCCTCAGTGTCACGCCTGTACCGGGGACCGGCAATGGGATCCCAACCCTCAGTGTTGCGCCCACACCACGCTTAGCCAGTGAGAGGGAACTGGTCTCCACATGGGATCCGAACCCTCGGCGGGAGTGCTGCCGTGCTCCCAAGCGGCGCACTCTCCAGTGCGCCACCGGGCCAGCCCAAGAATTTCTTCTAAAGTTTGCTGAATCTTTCTAATACTTCACGACAGACTAAGATGCTTCCATTCAGCCTTCTATCCCTCTCACCTTTACTTGGAATCAGACTTAAATCTCTCCCAGCCTTTCCCAGGTTCCTCCCAACCACACCTTTCTTTTACATAGACATTCCCCTAAGGAAATGTTTGCATGTGTAAATTCATCTCAGTGGTTGCTTCTTAGAGGACCTGGACTAACACATCCTGCCAATGGACATTTGGTTGTTTCCAGTTTTTTCTGCTGTACACGATGCTGTTATACACTTTATTGTACACATTACTTGGTACAATTATATCATGAATATTGTATGAGTTTCCTATTCCTATTGCTGCTGTAACAAATTAGTACAGAGTCCTTGTCATTTCCTCTTCTTCAGGTATAATGACGTCATCTGTATAGGAGACCAGAGTGATGCTCTACAGGTTTCCAGATCAATCAATCAGTCAATCAATCAATAAAGAAATCAATAAAGAACTGATTCCATTAAGCTTTGTTTATATTTCCTTTTCTTCCTCTCTCCTCAGCCTAGGCTGGTCCAAAACAGCCTAAAAGTGGAGCTGGTGATTTATGAAGTAATGTGTACCTACGCAACATCAGACCATTACTACACTGTACAATGTCAGAAGTGATAGTCTCTCATGGTAAGTACTAACCGTCACTAATAAATGTTGACCAGAAAGCAGCTCAGCTGTTTCCTCCTTCATATAATCCTCAGAGATTTAGTTGCTTTTGTGTATTTGTCACAGAGTTTATCTCTTCTTGGAATTTCCTTCCCCTCTATACTGAAGGCAGAGCACTATGTGTTTCTCTATTCTCTTCCCTTTTCCCACAAGGGTCATTTACAGTTCCCAACATGTGTAAAGTTTTGCTTAACTGGATCTCCAACTTCCCCCCTTGGGTCAGCTTTGCCAATGACTGTCCTGCAGTTGTTTCCAATCCTGGTCCTTAAAGATACTTGGACCTTCCCTGGAGAGAAGTTCCTTTCTTTCATAAAGACATGTCTCTGTTGCTTTATGATGCTTCACCCCCAGAATTTGTCACCCCACTTCCCCTGGGTGACAGAGATGCAAAGGATTACTCAAACCCCATCTCTTCTGAGCTGTGAGAAACCCCGAAGTGGTTAACTTCCCTGGGAATGCTCAAGCGAGAGGCATCTCTTTTTCCAGAAATGAACGCTGAATTGTGGTTCTCTTCCTGCATTTATTTTCCAGACCAGGAAGTTACAAGAAGAGAACAAAGGTGGGGTTATAGTTTAACAATATAGGCTAGAAACTTTCAGTGAAACAAGTCAGATGACATTGATAGGCTAGAAACTTTCAGTGAAACAAGTCAGATGACATTGCAGTAAGGCAATTAAGTGGTCCTATCAACAACAGCTTGATCTTAGCAAACATTCCTTCTTAACAGCAATTTCTCAGTATCTTTACATAACAATCAGTAACTAGTCTGTCTTTGAGCCAGCAACCTTACTATGCCACAAATCTTTATCTTACACGAGACTTATAGCCTGAGGAAAATTTCCAGTCCTCCACAAGGTCAATATTTGAAACTGCAAGGCTTTGGAAAACCAGGCCCTGTGAAGTACATATGCTTTATAGTATATTCCACACGTCTCTGCTAGCGAGATGGTGTTCATCCGACCTTGACTTCAGGTTAATTTTTTCTTTCATCTTAGAAGTTATGCAGGATGTCATAATTGAACACATCTTCTTCTCTTGCCCAGTTCTCCTCATGCTGTTACTTAATGGTACATTTTCTAGCCAGTTCATTAGACTGGCTGGTGTTACCTTGATGTAAAATTTGCTCTCTAGTCTAGCTAGCATGGCATCCTAGGACTCAGGTGGGAGTTTCCATCACCTGCTCTCAACCTATCTACCAAAAATTTCCTGTCAACAGTTTTACTTCCTGATCACAAGGGCTTTAGGCCTCCCTTCCATGTCCCATTCCATTTTTGTAGTTTAAAGTTTCCTAGTTGGTATGCCTCTTTGAGTGATCATGACTAGGTTTTTAGATTCATATACATCTAGAGTATTTCTATTAGAAAGAGGAATAGAAAAGATTTGTAGGAGTTCCCTTTCCCTAGTCAAGAAAGAGATGATATGAGAATAAAGAGGGTAACTAATGACAGAAATAAACGTTTTTATCTGCCAGGGAGTACAACAAATATGGGAATGTTTGGTAGAAAAGATCGCTTGAGTCCTAAGATGCTTTTTTTTTTTTGTCCTTTTTGAGACCAGCTGCACTGTGCTCAGCCAGTGAGCAGTGTAAGCGTACCGGTCATCCCTATATAGGATCCGAACCCGCGGCGGGAGCGCTGCTGCGCTCCCAGCGCCGCACTCTCCCGAGTGCACCACGGGCTCAGCCCCTAAGATGCTTTTTAAAGCAATACATTGATTTTACATTCGGATTTGTGCATTAATTTGAACAGAATTTAGGAAGGGCCTCACTGAAGTCAATTTGGGAAACTTGCTTAAATGAGTGGAAATAATGAACTTCAATGTGAATTTGGATCATATACAAATAGGGTTTTTAGAATCATGAAATCATATTTGAGAAGTACTTGAAACAATACTTGGTAAAGTTCCTACGTGTTTCTCAATATTTCAAATAAGCCCTTCTCCATGGTTAATGTAAATAAAGCACTTCTCCATGGGTACTGTAAAATGTGTTTCTCAATCTATATTCAAGAGAAAATGATTGTCAGGAGAGGTACTTAGCATATTTCCCACCTTGCGAGATTATATCTATTTAAATGGGTAGCCTTAAATTAAGAGCTGAACATGTTTTTAACTTCAGAAATATTACATTGTGGTAAAACATCTCAACAGAATGCTTGATGTGCCGAATTTGAAGAATGTGAGTCCAATCTAAATGAACTTTTTCCCTATCGCTTTGAAAGCTTCTTTTACCTCTTTATTTCTCAAACTATAGATTAGAGGGTTCAGCATGGGAATCACANATTGAATCCCACAAAGACAAGAAGGAGCAGAATGTTGATGTCAATGTTGGAGCATGAAAGGACGAGAATTGGGGGAACATCACAGAAAAAGTGATCAATGCTGTTGGACTTGCAGAAGAACCGCGAAAATGTAAAGCCTGTGTGTACAGAGGCATTTATTGAGCCCATGACATATGAACCAGCTACCAATTGGATGCAGACTGCTCGGGACATAATTAAGGAATAGCGAAGTGGCTTACAGATGGCTACATAACGGTCCACAGCCATAGCTGCCAGGAGG